>NC_139347.1:119700757-119728257 GCF_055883805.1 Amblyomma maculatum | reverse complement strand
GAATTTTCGCCACCTGTCGCGGAAATTGACCAGCTACCCACCAGATTCTTCGTCAGGGAACGAAGAAAGCTCCAAGGACCACGCGGAGTGACCTGTTTCGGCAAGTGAACCTTGTTTCCCGCCGATTTTTCGGTTTTTCGTTTTCACAGACCACGTCGATCAGCTAACCCTAGTGAGCCGCCATTACCGAGCTGCCGCGGCGAACGCTGCGGCAGAGTCACTGACGCCGACGCCGCACACCTACGGCACGGCGCGGGAAGTAGGGCAAACTCTAAGGAAATGACAAACATGGAGATCGTTGATGGAGAGAATATAAGCCCCGAGGACATGATACAAGGCTCATGGTTCACCGTGAGGAAGTCGAAGGCGCTACCACTCGAGATCGCGGAGGCGCAGACAGACGAAGGAAAATGCGACACGAAGCAAACATCTACGACGAAGGAAGGCAGACGCTTAGCACGCCAATCAATAGAGACGCTGCGTACGCATTTGCCGCCGTGCACGTACAAAATCATTCTGCGGCCGAAAGGCGGCCTAACAAAATTGCTACAGGGTGGAGAAGTGACCGCGATAGACGCGGTGAAGATGGCGGCAGGACTCGATCCCTCCAAAAATAAGGACGACGTCGTTGTACTCAACCACAAGCAAAGCTCGATTATGGTTGGCACCAGCCAAAAAGAGAAGATGGAAAAGTATTCATCCCCTGCGGAGAAAATCGCATCGACACATTTGCCTACTTAGCGTCTCCTGAAAATTGTGGGAAAGGCGTAATACATGGGATACCTCTATACCACTCCGTGGAGTATATCTTGGACATGTTGAATTGCCTCAACAATCCTCGAGTAGTTGGAGCCCGGAGGCTTGGAAAAGACTCCAAGACGGTGCTTATACTCTTCGAGCAAGTGGAGGTGCCCCGATGGATCTTCTATGGAGGCATGCCTCTGAAGTGCCAACTTTATCGCAAGAAATATGAAGTTTGTGAATCGTGCGGGAGACTTGGACACCGTTCAGATGTCTGCCCGGACCCCGACAACATAAGATGCAGTGGGTGCGGCATGGAGCTCCCACCACAGGAGCATCGCTGTGAGCCAAAGTGCATGCTCTGTGGAAAAGCCCATATTCTCGGAGACAAGAAGTGCAAGGAAATGTATCGCACCCCGCATCACGTTAAGAAGAAGGCATGGGACAAGCTGACTCAACAGCAACAGCAGCAACATCAACAGCCGCAAGCTCAAGACCAACCCCCAACGGGTCGGCGCAGCAGATCAAAGAGCAAGCAAGGGCGAGAGTTCAAGGTCAGGGACGAATCCTTTCCCCGGCTAGACGGCAACAAGACGGAACTGGTGGAATGTTCCAGCTCACGGGACCCGGCGGACGCCTGGCGGCGGAGCGGCAGCCAGGAGCAGCAGGGGGTGAGTTTCGCAGATATGGTCTCCCAGAAGGAATTGGCAAAACTAAGAGATGAAAATAGACAGCTTAGAAGCATGCTACAAAATCTTAATGGGGTAGTAGATTCCCTTCGAGGTCAAATTCAAAATCTGCAACAGCGGGGGCAGTCCAGATCTGGCACACCCGCTAATCTGAATATCAGGCCTAATACGCAGAACGCTAAAGAGGATAGCATGATCACTGACACGGCAAGCCCTCCACCTGTAAAACGGAAGGTACGCGAGGATCCCTCCGAAGAAAAATCAGTAGAAGAAAGGGTGACCCGAATTGAGGGGGCGCTAGATTCGATGGCCGCCTCCCTAAATCAAATCACCTCCCAACTCCAGACGCTTGTGGGGGCAGTGCAAAAACAAGCTGAGGAGTCTCAAGTACTCCGGAACGAGCTGCTAGGCATCAACGCCTGGCAGCAGAACATCGAACAGACCCTTGCGAGTAAACATGGCTCGCAAGGCTAAGTATGAGATATGGCAGTGGAACTGTCGCGGATTCCGAAGGAAACGGCCGGTGCTGCAGCAGTTCCTCGCAACGATAGAACATGCGCCTCTCGCATTAGCACTTCAGGAAACCGGGGGCCCGGCTAAACTTTCGGGATACCAAGCATTCCACAGCGATAAGGGGGAGCGGGCGGCAGTGACAACTTTAGTTAAAAGAAATATGGCAGCAGTACAACACGACCTCGCATCGCCAGAGATAGAAAGTGTTTTTGTTGAGATTATCCTGGGAACCAGTCCTAGGGCCAGTATCTTCCTCCTCAATATTTACAGCTCACCGAGGCAGCGCAAGGCCAGATTCAGGACTTTGCTCCGGAAAGCAGAGCAAGTCAGCGGGGAACATCAGTTAGTGATTATGGGTGATTTCAATGCAAGACACCCTGCGTGGGGATACTGTACACCTTGCCCTAAAGGGAGGCAGTTGTGGGAGGATATACAAGACCTAGGGTACACTATACATACAGATCCTACCTGTCCGACACGAATTGGGAACAGTGTTAGCGTCGACACATCCCCCGACCTCACACTATCTAGGCGCACCCTCAGTCCCCAGTGGAACAACACGGACATGAACTTCGGTAGCGATCACTACATAATCGCGCTTAAACTTGGGGTTGGCCCCGGCCCCAAACGTCGTGCAAAGCCAGCGATAGTGGAATGGGACAAATTTCGGGACAACAGGACAGGCGACAATGAAGGAAAAATAACCGACCTCGACACGTGGGTTGCACAACTAAAGTCCGACGTCAAGGCAGCAACTAAATATCTCGATGACGCTAACGCTCCGGATTTAGTGGATAGTCGTCTTCTCCGCATGTGGGAGGCAAAGGAACGAATGGAAAGGAGGCTTAAGGGGCAGCGGTGGAATCGTAACCTAAGGCGCAAGATAGCTCGGCATAATAAGGCCATTGAAGATTACGCTTTCAAGCTATGCGAGCAAAACTGGGGGGATCGATGCGAACACATGGAGAATAATATGAGCATGCCTAAGACCTGGGGACTTCTTCGTCACCTTCTGGACCCTGAGAGCTCGAAAGCTCAAGTAAGCACTAACCTCATGAAGATTAGACACTCCTTTCCAGGAGATGACGAGAAGTTCTTTCTACAGTTGCAAGACTTGTATGTTAGCGATACAAGCAGGATGCCCCTTCCCGATTACTTAGGGGACGCCAATGATGAGCTTGATGCCCCTATTAGCACGGCAGAAGTAAGAGCAGAGATTTTTCGGCTTAGAACCAACACGGCACCGGGCCCAGATGGTATCACTAATAAAATGCTGCGAAACCTAGATGACCAATCGGTAGCCGCACTAACTCAGCTTATGCAGGAGTGCTGGGAGAAAGGGGAAATACCTCAGCAGTGGAAAACGGCTGACATTATTCTCATACCCAAGCCTAGTGACTACGAAAGTCGTAACATTACATTGATGTGTGTGTCACATTTATTTGCATGGCGTATGCAGTATGGTCTTTCGCATTTATTGTGACTACGAAAGAACGAACACTGTTCTGGTTTTTGTGTGTGTGTCATACTTATTTGCATGACCTATGCAGTATGGTCTTTCACACATTTATTGTGGCTACGAAAGAAGAAACGCTGCCCGGGTTTGTGTGTGTGTGTTTGTGTCTTTGTGTGCGCGTGCGTCCATGTGTGTGTGTTTGCCACACTTATTTGTGTGACGTATACAGTGCGGTCTTTCACTCATTCGTTGTTAGTATGAAAGGAGTAACACAGCCCTGCTTTTATGTGTGTATTTCACACTTATTTGCATCACGTATGCAGTATGGAAACGTTTCGACGAAATCCTTGTTGCTAGACTCTTGACCGCGCATAGCGACAGCTTGCTTCTCGAAGAGGCGGAGTTGCGCCTGTAGTCTCAGCATCGTTCTCTCGCGAGCACAGAGCTTATAACAAAGCGGCACTCCTGATCGTTTAGCATTGGGCCGCTACTTAGCACCCAAGTGACGTATCGCAAGTTCGTTCACTGGGTATTAAAAGATCAAACCGATTTACCGAATAATAGGCCTCTACAAACGGGACACATTCATATGACACCCTCAATTCAATTCGAAGTGCAGATTCTATACGGTCACAATTAGATTAAATGAATCAAAAAATATGCAACTACATTTCTTCTGTTGATGAAACGCTAAAACCACGAAATGAAGATCCGGTACACAAAACGTTATTATGAAACACCTGATATAGAAAGAGGCAGAACAAGAGGAAGAAGATGGCTACACGGTGTGAAAGACCACTGAACAAAAATAAAAGAAGGGGAAGCCTCAGTTCGCAAGTCGTGCCAACGTTTCGACAAGTGGACTTGTCTTCGTCTGGGAAGAGCAATCAATTATAAACAGCGTGCACAAGTCTTTTCAGGGTACAAAGCTTTGAACACACGTGATAGCATCTTGCCCATACAGGGGTGAGAGATGTTAGCGAGAAAAATACTTGCTCCAGTAAGCTTTGCTGTTAATACGCAAAGCTTGTTGTTGATCTAGCCCGAGTGGACCCGGCGTTTATCGGTTACCACTTGCTATAACAACGCTGCGAGTTCAGATGTTCTTGCACATGCCTTGGAAAACTACTGTTACCTTAAAATCATGTTTAATTTCAATTCAGAACCCATGAAGCATTAGGCTTTATACTAGAGGAGTCCATCCCCGTTATAATAGCAGCAGGGGCAGCAGTAAAGTGTCGACATTGACAACTATCCAGTATATTCAGCAAGGTGTATGGGATATAATTTTTTTGTAGGTACATGCTAAAAACATTAAATACCTATTGCAAAGGATATACAAACCTGGATTCCACAAACATGCATTTAAATATGAAAAATAATCCCAGTAGTATCCAACAAAGAGAATTCATATCCAGATCTTTTTTTGTCAAGGAACTTTATTGACAAAACCAAAAGATGTTACACCGATAGCTCAGAAGGCTAGTGGCCGGTCCAAATACAAATATTACTCGCAGGTTCGGCCACATCGGATCAAGGGTTCAAAATAACAATGATGATATAAACACAACATTACTTTTATAATTGCATGTCTGCAAAAACACAAAACCAAAGTGCAAGTAAAATAGAATACCCGCATGTTAAGGAAACATATATGCTGCAGCACCAGTCCGAACTGCATAGGGACAGAGGCCTCGTCAAGTACCAACTGCCTTTAACTTTTTTCCTGCATCAAGCATTGTAATTGACTGCTGTCAAAATTGAAATAAATAAATAAATAAATTATTAGTATCAAACAGAATCGTTGAGCGTATATAGTAGTACCATGAAGAAAACGAGACAAAGGTAGCATGTGGTTACAAAATACACTAAAGTGGAAGCGAAGTATACCATACTCGCAAAAATCATTACGCACACATATTAGCGCTCTAAAGAAAGATTACAATACTAGGTAAGAAATGTGAAATTCACTAAGCACGAACTCTAGGCAGAATTTGATTAGATCGGTAATAAAGTTTGCATGTCAATTTAAATATCTGGTGCCTTTTACATCGATCGCCGATTCATTTCATATTTTAACTCAACTGAACTCCATCAATCGTTCACCGTATACGTTAATTCATTTGGCGAGGTTAAAGTTACAGTGAGATGCTTGAATACTATTACGTGAGGCTAGACGAATAGGCGTAATGAAAGGGGGGAGTTCTGATTATATTGTTGATCACAAGCGACACTTTATAGTTCCGCAAGGTTAGGCATTAGTGTCCACTTCTGGCATCAAAAATGTTGCTGCGGGCTTGATCAAAATTACTACTGGTTATTGCATTCAGTTCCCGCCTTTGTATATATATATATATATATATATATATATATATATATATATATATATATATATATATATATATATATATATATATTGTGTGTGTGTGTGTGTGTGTGTGTGTGTGTGTGTGTGTGTGTGTGTGTGTGTGTGTGTGTGTGTGTGTGTGTGTGTGTGTGTGTGTGTGTGTGTGTGTGTGTGTGTGTGTGTGTGTGTGTGTGTGTGTGTGTGTGTGTGTGTGTGTGTGTGTGTGTGTGTGTGTGTGTGTGTGTGTGTGTGTGTGTGTGTGTGTGTGTGTGTGTGAGAGAGAGAGAGAGAGAGAGAGAGTGACTCTAAGGTTCAGAGCTGCAACTGATATGTGAATAGAAAAACGAGAAGTAGAGGGAACACAGTATATCGTAAGCAAAATGAATGAATGAATGAATTAAGCCTTTATTTTATTGAAGGCATGGCTCTCGGCCGCTGTTTGCGTAATTAGGGAGTTAGGAGGGATGGGAGTGTAGCTTCTCGCTTCTCTACGGTTCTTCAAGCTTCTTCTCGTTGCTTGACATAAGTAAGGAAAATGGTATCTCGCCTTATTGAGCTTATGACATCGAAAGGGTGATTTTTTGCAAACGTTGTAATTTGTTATGTTCATTAGAAATGGCAGTTAAATGTAACCCCTGAATATTTAAAAGAAGAAACTGGTTCTATTAACGAGCTACCTAGAGTAAGTGTAAAATGTATTCTTAATACTCTTGTGTCTACAGTGAAAAGGAAGTACTTGGTTTTGGCAATATTCCCCGTTAAGCGATTGTTGAAGAACGAGGAAAAAAGCATTGCGAGTTCATTCATTATGGTTGTTTGAATTACCGGAAGAGATTCCCCCGTTACTATAAGGGCGGGGTCGTCTCGTGCAATAGTACTTGATAAAACTGAAGCGTTTGCTGTATATCATTTAAATGAATAAAATGGGGTCCAAAAAAAGAACCCTGTGGCAAACAAGTTACATCTTTGACATATGATATGAAATCCCTATTAAGTACATTTTGCTTGCGGCTACATAAATAGCTGTAAAAACATTTAAGTGGACTATCGAAAACCTCGCTGTGCCAATTCAGTTATAGAAGTTCTGGATCACAAAGCGGAAGACTTGACGGCCGCATCCACTAAGTAATGTGTAATATCTATGAAGCTGAAATCTTTATATCGCTCATCAACAACAAAAGATGCTGAGATTTTGCCGCCACTAATATGGCCTAGAAAACGTCGGATTGGTCATACAGAACGATGACGTCATCACGCCTGAGGTCAATCGACAACCGATGCCACGCGAAATGACGGATGAAATTAAAATCTTTAAAACATGGAGTAAAATGCGTATTAACCTTATTGCAAAAACCAGCGTCTCCCAGCGTCTTCCAGTGCGAAACCAGTAAGTTTTTCGCGCTGGTTTTGCAGTGGATCTGCTGAGAACGCTGGAGGTCTGCGATAATTACTGGAGCAATAACGGGAAGACACTGGTTGCGCTGGTACGATGGGAGAAAACGCTGGGATTAGCTTTTTGACGCTGGGTGTATCACTGGCATCCGCGATGCACTGGGAGAAGCGCTGTGGCCGCACTGGTACCAGTGCCCCAGTATAGCCGGTACGGCCTCCGGCGTCAGCCGGAGTAGCATCCCTCAGGGGCCAACAGGGCAACAGCGTACTTTCAATCGACCATCGGGGGCCATATGAAAAATATGGTTCAAGCAAGCGCTTTTTGCTGCGAAGTCGTTGCGCACCTGTAAGAAAACAAAGGCAGTATCGTTTTTCTAGTTTCCATGTTTTGATAGGTCGTTCCGAGCGTTTAGTGAGTGACCACGACCGCCACGCCTCTGATATCTCGTGACACACTGACGATTAACGTAAAACTAAAACTGGAATTGAATAATGTGGGCTACCATGCATAACAAACTTCACAGCTGATCTTAAGGGCACTCTGACACAATGATCACTGCCAAAATATTCAATGCTAGCTCAATCGCAGGCGAGCGTAGCCTGCACCACGGCCCAGTATAAACAGCAGAAAGAAAAAAATAAAAAGAGGAAGAAAGTAGTTTACCGGGCGATGGGCACATGAGAGAAAAAAACAACAACATGCAACGCTTGTAATCCATAATATTTTGCGTGTTTCTCACGATTTTGCGCTCCTTCTTACTCTGCGTATAACGCAGCCGAGCCCTCGGTCATCGCAACGCTTCCCGAAGTGTTTACATACAAATAAGGTTTAGTTACACGCAAAATAGTGTCGTCGTTGCTGCGCTTGCCGGTATTGAAGCTTGGTCGCACTTTTTTTCCTTGAAGGTTTGTACTAAAGCTCCGTGTTCAGCGAAACTTACGCCCACGGTAGCGAGCACCACCGCAAAGCCGGCGTTGGTAAATTTGCCAGCGATGCCAAACTCCACATGTTAAAATGATTCCAGTGCACAAAATAGCGCACATAGGCATCCAGAACATTAGTTGCAAGTCGTGAGAGCAGGCAGCAAGCTCCAATGATCAAGAAGTTGTAATTGTTAGAGCAGCAGCAATGGCCTGTGGACTGCGAAACATGAAGTCCCAATCTTATAAATGTGGTCATGACATAAAATGCAGAAATGTTTCAAAATATTCCAGTTGGCCGGGTGGTTAGTAGTAATTGAATATAGGTGCCCAGGTCCTAAGTTTGGAGCGCGCTATGTGCCACTTTTTTTTTACTTTTTTTTTAGGAGTTTTTAATGTTTCTAACTTGCTTCGTTACTTTTTAGCTTTTAATTTTTATCCCAAGGCCTTTTTTTCTCCGGGCGAACAGTGCCGCCAGTGCCGAGCGTGCCAGTATGCCGCGTCCCAGTGCGCCCAGTTTCCAGCGTCATACTGGGGCCGCCAGTGCCGAGCGTGCCAGTATGCCGCGTCCCAGTGCGCCCAGTTTCCAGCGTCATACTGGGGCCATAATCAGGTATGGTGCTGGGGCGCTGGGACCCAGTGGCACTGGGTTTTGCAAATCAGGTATGGTGCTGGGGCGCTGGGACCCAGTGCCACTGGGTTTTGCAATAGGGAAGGGTCGCTGCATATCTCAAAAAAATTTGTCGTGTAATTCAATTTGTTTGAAAAATTGATTTCGGTTGAATAATAATTGAAGGTAACAGGTGCGATCCCTAACCGTCACCTTTGATCTTCAAGGCGAACATTTTTTGCCAACTACGCGACTCAGCTCTCGCTCGTACAGCTTGAGAAAAAGCAGAATTGCATGTTTCCTCCTTCACAGATCATCTGAAGTCAGCGAATTCATAAAGAAATATCCGTGATACCTGTTTATTCTTCCATACGATAATTTAGTAATGCGGCGTAAATTTTAGTTGTCAGCGTTATATTCAGCCATATAACATAATAATGGCCTATTTATCGGCCTTATAGGATGATTCAGGTCGCACATACTACATACTGGCATACAGACATATTCTGCCACATGTGAAAGACCACCTGACCAAAATTAAAGCCCCGCTTTAACCAAACCGCAGGACTTTCATGATTGGCCTATAAGAGTAGCGTGTCCGACTCGAGAGGGAAGCTTCCGGTGGGTTCGATTCCCACGTAACAAATACTACCCAGATTGAAACTCCCGCCAGTTCACCCATGACACGTGGCTTCGTGACGTCATGCATACCACCAACACGTGACCACCGCCAATACAGCAGCTCGGCTTCTTCAAAGGTTCCTCAACGGACAATTCGCTGTGGGTAAGATCAAGTATTAGCGCACTGAAAACAGTCCGCTATGATAAAAACACGGAATGATTGCAATAATAAACTGACACCTTTTTTCTGTAGCCTTTGCAGAACCTATTTTAGTTTATATTTCAAGTATTTTCGCGAATCTGCGTGCCCCTCCCCGTTGAGTTTAGCAAAAAAACACACACATTTTGAAAACAAAAATAAAAAGGTTTGCATGCGTATATATCCAAGCACGCCATCTTTGTGAGCGCGTATAAAAAACTGCCAAGCGCTCTTGCTCACTCACTCGTCGAGCTGGAGCCGTCGGAGTCCCGGGGGTGCGCGGCGTCCGCGACGCGATCTGTAGCTTCTTGTGTTGCTGCGTTCTGACACTGCACGACAGCTGGTGGCACAAAATAGCAAAAGTCAGCCGAAAGAGAGAGACCCTCATCATCCTGCCTTCGTGTTGTCACCTAGACCTGTAATTGCCGACCATTTGGAGAAGCTCGGCAGATTTCGCAGGCATCGTGGACCCGCGTTGCTTTGTTTGATGTCAGCTTTTTTTGACAGCCGTAACAGAAGTCGTAATGAGTTGTAAGAGGGCTTCTACAGATCGAAGTTCAAGCGGACTGTAATCGCATTCACCGAAGGTTTTTTGCATAGTTTGTATTCCAAATGTTATTTCTCCCACCCGCTTTGTCAAGATGTCGCCGCAAAAACACATGAGGAGAAGTTATTTTATATTTTTCGAAAATAAGTACACCCCTTTAATTTCGGCTTCGCGACCGTGAAAAAATAAAACGCGGGGAGGGGGGGGGGGGGAGGGTGCCTAGAATCGAGTAAATACGGTATTGTAGTGCCCGCCCACTAGTGACAATGACAGTAATTTTACAGAACTACAGTGTGTTGCAAAATAAAGCTCTCGAAAACAGTAGTTCAAAGCTTCTTGAGAATGTTGTTCTTCGAAGTCTGAATGCTTGCCGAGGTCTGGTACCGCAAGGAAGGTAAATATTCGATTTAAAATAGTTATATGCCCTTTGCTCCAAAGAGGTTCCACAGCTTCTTTCTATGCAGGTTTTCAACCCTCGCACATTGATAAAGAAAAATTGATAACTCTCTACTACGTACTGTGAGATAGCAACGTTGGAACAAGACCGCGTTGTATTATCTTTGTTACATCGTCCTGTCGACGGTACTTTCAAAGAAGCCTGCGTGTTGTTGAATGTCTCCGTGATTATCTAACATGGCTCCTTGATCATAATTATCCTTAAGAATAATTTAGAGCTTTAACTCGTGGTGTTGAAGTCGATATGAATATGTAGTGCTAATGCTCAATAAAGGGACCTTGTGTCCCTCTCTGATGTTAATGGTGCTCCACACCTTATCAGTGCACCCATCCGCACATCCGGATCTACATCTTTTGTTCTCAATATCATCACTATTAATTCTGAGATTATTAGCCTTCATGCGCGTTTTCATCTCTAATTGAGCCCTTCCAGAAGTTTTAATAGAAATCATCTATACCTGCAGGTAAAAAAACCTTTAGAATGTCTGCAGCTAGATGAGGTGGTTTTATACGATCGAGTGAGTAAAAGGCGTGAATGGCACTTACAGCATCCTTGTTACTAAAATAAAATGTATCAATAAAAATATTTTTTGATTCAACGACTTCGCAACGAAAACTTTGAAAATTAGAAGTCATGAATAGGGAAACTGCGGCGTAAGATAAATGCTAGCGGAAACTGCGCAGTTTAATTATCCCGCGAGTACGCGAGTGCGAGTAAGGGGAGGAGATGTATGCCACTGTTCGTGCGGGTGTCTTAGTGAACCCCTCCTCATGGTGCCGACCTGTGCCCGCAACTGAACGTAATAAAAAAAAAGTTTACAAATACTGTGATCTTCCTAACCAAGGGATATAAGAATAGTTACTATAATAACACAATTTCCAGTCGATTTCTCGGAAAATGCAAGCGTGAGATGCAAGCTGGGGTTGTGTTCCTTCTTTTGTCCTTGTCTTCTTCGCGCTACGTTCCCATAATGCAAACGCACCACCTCACCCAATTTAGCACTCTTGTGAAATGGCGTCAACCGAATAGACTCATAACTCGTTCCGGACACTTCAATAACGAAAGGCTGCACAATTCTTAGAGAAGAAGAACTTCAAATATATTTTTGAACACATGGCGAACACTATACATGAAACAACTGTGCCTAAGTTCTTTGCTGTCTCCCATAATTGGAAGTGAGGTAATAATTTTCATAAATCACCGCAGTAATCTTGCTGAAGGGAAACTGCATCTCGAAATAAATTGTTCATTCTATAATTTACTTATCTGGGCCCCCTCCCTCATTAACGGACATTAATAATAATCGCTTCCATCCGAGCAAAAGATGAATTGATAAAATTATCGCCCTAAATTAGGGATGTTCTGCCTCTGATTAATAGATTACCAGCATGTTTGAAAACTTCCCGCGTTACAGAAAGGATGGAACGAAATCGTGCGCTCAAAGCTGAAAAACAAATTGCTTGAAAACAAGCATTTCTCTCAGGCCGCCTTTAAAGCTAAAAAATCAAGGTTAACAGTATCCGATCAGAAAGGTAAATGAATAATGCTTTCATTAGGTAACATATTCTCCTTGACAATCAATCAAGCGTATCCAAAGCGTTTGACGTACTTAACCTCAAGCGTCTCTCACAGCCTGAACCCGTTCTGATATTAATCCCTAAAAACCAACCATAGTTAACCAGAAATAGCAAGTACAAAAAATGACCCATTGGGAATTGCTGGAACTTTTTACCCCTGTAAGGTGCGGCAAGATAAGTTCTAATTATCAAGTAATATAGAAAAATTCGCTTGAGATTCCATTTTGGATACCGTACTATTCCTTGCAGATATCAACGATACCTTTCTGACCCCTCCCCTCCGTTATCTTGTTAGTGTTTATGGTGTCTCGACAACCCTTATTCGGGCTAGCACAGAAGTCAAAACAACTTCTCAAGCAAACCATGCCTTAGTGTGTCTCTGCCAGTGGTTAAGTAATAACTATCTTTGAGAGAGTCCTAGAAATAGGAAGAGTGATCTCTCTGAACAAACCATAACCACTTCACATAAACGTCACTCTACATCTAAGTAACAATGCAGTTGAAAACCTTGGGTGTCTTGGGCTCTCTACTTGCAACGAGCGTATGGATTACGTTCGTAAAAGATTATGCCCAGCTATGGCTGCCCTGAAAGTCGACTTGGGGATTTCCAACTCAAATAAAGGCTCTCATTTATCAAGCGTTCTTCCTCATATTAACTGTTTACTTTATCACAATATATGAAATTAACTGCTTACTGTATCACAATGCATGAAACAACGACTAAGACCCGCGTAACCAAACAACCGCACATAAGGAGGGGTTGAACTAACCGTGAATGTGTCCTTGAATACCCGCACAAACTAATATTAAGCTCGGCATATAAAGGTTTATCTCACTGTTTCCTTTCAGCCTAATATCTATGAGCAAAATGCGATTATCACGTACCACCCTTTCAATATTTGGGAATACCTGTGAACAAACGCACGTCTCCTCGTTGCCTCATCTTTATCAGTTTGTCGCGCAAATAGTTTACCCTGCCGATATAGTTCAACAATAGAGAATAATAACACATCACTCAGACATGTCCGCGAAGAGCCTCATAACTCTGCTGTACCTATTTGGCGACACCTAAATGTACGCTTGTATTCTCAACCTATGACTGACAAAAAAAAAAATAACAGCCGATTAAGCTATAGTAGGCGAAATGATATCTGTTTGTGAAAGCAGGTCGCGTTTCACTTCGATTTCTGTTCGAGGGCACAGTCAGGCTACAGGCAAAGATCGCGTAAATCTGTGATCGGGGATGTTAGCGGGTACTTACTAAATACGGAGGCACTAAAGCTCCACCATAAGAGTGTTATGCGATAGCGGCCTGTGACCTGTGCTAAGAATAGGAAGCGGCGCAATCTGAGTACACTGTTAGCTCGCTCCGTCCATTAGGGAAGCGGTGTACATAGGATCGCAGGGCTCCCGACGAGTGCCGGTGACATTACACCAGAGAAAACGCAGGATAGGGTCGCAGCACAGAGCCGTCTCACAGCAACCGACTGGTCGAAAATAGCTTTACGGTTAAATGGAAGGATGAGCATTACCGCACTCACAATGTCTAAAGCTAGTTACATCTGGCCAAGATACGCATGGCGAAACCTTTACCGTACTGTTCTGAGGATTTATACTGCAATATTGTTACGAAGATGACTAAGCGGGCAGTGGCGCGGGGCGGAGCGCTCGCGCCAGGCCCGCTGGCCATTAAAGCATATTTCATCGTCATGTCATCACGTCGTTCTGTTTCTGTTGTGTCGCCGTGTTCCATCGCTTGTCATGCCACCTCGTAACATTATTCTTCCATTGATTGCAACCACTGAGCTTCGAATGAATTTCAGGACGCTTTTTTTTTTTTTTTTTGCATTTGTGGCAGTCTCATGCTATTTCCAGCCCATCCGACCACCAAATCAATGTTTTCGGCGGCAAAGGATGTCACAAAGTGAACGAGTCGCAGCAGAATTTTACGCCGTCTTTTATACGCCTCTAAAACGAACGAGCGACTAACATTCCGCAGTTATCACTCAGCCCATGTGTTGCCGCTGCTATAAGCAACCCTGAGGTAGCGGATAGCCAGAGGCGAGCAGTCACCCGGCACACAAAGTCCCACTGAAGAATTGATCTCTACGTCAATGGTGTGGAGCTGTACTGAACGCCAAATCTCTATGTGCAGAACGAATGGTAAAAATCAGAAGCGGGCTTTAGACGCTGCTGTGTGGTGGCACATGCGGTGCCGTTACACAGCTTTTAAAAATATTTCTAAGTGGGTGATTATAGTAACGGACACGATGCCAGGCCTTGAACTGTGCCAAGCTACATTTAAATGCTTAAAATGCGCAAGTTTGTTTTCTCTACCTCCTTGCACGACGCCTGCCATTTACTGATCATTTAATCCACATTACCATGAGGTAGCCGCATCCCGAAGTACTTCATTCGCACATAGCAGTAATCATTCACTTTCGGACCATTTCTGATCATAAATAACTGTACTTCTATAAGCTTTTATCTTACAGATCGAAATGGTAGATACCACCTGGGTGGGTCGCGTATGTCCGGCATTGATGTCCCCAGGCTGCCAGAATATTAACAAGTCATGTATACCCCGAACAAGACAAATGCCTCGTCTGGACACCGGGACATTAAGGCGTGGAAGGGAACGGGTGCGCCCATGCCACTTTCCGAGCTCTCCTCCCCGAGGCGCGACCCCTCCATCCCCCACACCTCCTATTCTGGTCCTCTGGCGACGTACGCGGAGAGGTTACAGCACTGCAGACTCTGTCGCAGAAAATATCCACCCTCAGCCAAGGGGCTCTCCAAAGCGGATGAATTTCGATGGCGACGCCTACAGACAGGTACATATAACACAGCAGCCCGTTTAAACACAATACACCCAGGGTTCTGTGACCTCGAATGTAAATAATGCGGGGAGAAGGCAGGCCTACACCACATGTTGTGAACCTGCCCACACAATCCACCTGATGACCCAAATGCAGTGCCAACTATTTAGGGGTGGAAGGCTGCCCTATCCAGCTCGGAACTAGAGGCCCAACGGGCCCTTGCGACATGCGCGCGGATGGCAGCGGCAGCCCCTGAAGTCCCGGACTAGGGGTCCCACCTACACATCCCCCTCCCTTATCTGTGTTCAATAAAGGTTTCAGTCAGTCAGTCAGTCAGTCAGTCAGTGAGGCACCGATAGACGACACTGATAAAGACATAGACAGTAGACTGCTGTTGTCATGCATGATGACAATGAGCAACGCAGGAACTCGCTAAACAGAAAAACTAGACAGAATGACACAGCATTTGCATAAAGCATACAAAAATTACTTCGCTTACTTTTGCTGTCGCAACGGCTTATTTCCATAACGCGAAAGGCAACGTGCACCTACTTATTATATAGTTTTCGGTTGTTGTGTGAAAGGTTTCTAAACTGACATTTTCGCTCCAGAGTATCTATGGACACATCCTAAAGAATAAGACACACCCTCAGCGGATATAACGATTTACAGGTGCCTTTTAATAGCCTCTAATTCAAAAGACAAAAATAACTAAATATTAATATGGCTGCTTTGAACTGCGACTTTTTTCCTGAAGCATATTGAAATGCTATCTAAAAGGCAAGACGTCATCATGGCAATGTACGGCTCTAATAAGGAAAAAGTGAACGCCTTAAAGCGATAAAAAAGAGTTAAATTACGAACGGAGTGATGACATATCTGTCGAAGTAATCACGATGACGATGATCTTAAAGGGCGTCGGTCGAAAGAAGAGGTACGTTGGAGCTAACGAAGATGTTTTTATTTTCCAGCACCGCGCGTTTCCTCAAAACTGGCTACAGCCCCGCGGACCGACACGGAAAAGCACTTAACGAACAAAAGCATCGCGCAGCAAGAGCCACACGTGCGGTCCGAGGAGCAGGAGCGGTAGTAGCGGTCCCTATCCCGTCTCCATTTCTGGGGCATCCGCGCGGCGCATCAAAGCCGCCGCATCTTCGAGGGCCATAAAACACAATTCTCAGAAACAGAAGGGCTCGCTTGTATTCGTCTGAGTCGCACACCTCCACACAACAGACTCAGCGCTCCAGCGATGGCCATTCTTTCACCGCAGGGTGTCCCGCCGGACGCACTCAACAGAGGGGGACCAAGTCAGCGAGCAAGAAGTGGAGGGGTAACCGGGGCAGCCGGCAAACTGTTAGGCGCCGGAGGCTCCCAACCTAACAGAAGGCGTTCACTTTTTCTTAATTAGAGCCGTAAGGCGGTCAAACTGCAGTCCTCAGCGTCAGGGTGCGAATATGTTGAACTGCAAAAGCAATGCATCCGATCATTGCCAATCGTGCTAACTGTGCTGGCGAGGTATAGTACCGTTCGCAGCGCCAGTGTGTCTCGCGTCCAGTACTATTTACACCCCATCCTGTAGCCTTAAAGTTCTTCCGTTCATTTTAGCTCCGTTTTCTTTCCCGTGACACTCTGAAACTTACATATTTAATTCCTATCGCTTTTAAACATTCCCTATCTGTCAAAGACGTACGAGACTTTGCAGATGTTGAAGTGACCGTTTAAGGGAACACCAGCTTTCTATGAGAAATAAAACAGGGTCGAATTTTGCCTTGCACAGCGGCGCTTGTCCGGAAGCTACACGCGACAAGCCAATCTATACCTATGCTAAAGAAAACAAATTTTTAAAGAAAAGCAGAGACCGGGTCGCACGTGAATTTGCCAAGGCGTTTTTCATCGGTAAGCGTGGGGATGATTGTGTAAGTGACCGGTCAATCAACCTTCTTAAAAAAAAGAAGGCAGATTTTTGAACTGCGCATGGGTCTAGGTATGACGCTTGAAGGCATATAAGATGTGTTTCCTTCCATGTCAATTTTAGTCGCGAGTCTGCGCTTGTTGTGTGTACCTTTCTCGTCCTTGTTTTTGTGTGCGCAGTATACCTTCAAAGTATGTCTGACCGACTCGCCCAACAACGCACTGTTTTAAACTTTGCAGTTAGCCCCTTTGTATATGCACGGGGCTCCCTTCAGCTCCTTCCTTAACCATACGTCACATTCTTATCAGCTTTCAGTCCTAAGCTGCCACGTTATCCAGCTGCCGGCCCTAAGTGACCGCACTGCACAGATGTAAAGGCCTTCTGTAACCAAGTTGTACGAGCGTAGGAGTTGCTTGCCTTTCTTGTCATCAAAGTGAACTGGAAGGTTGATTCCGCTCCCAGCCTTCAACAGTATACGAGCAACTCGAGTTGGCAGCTCCTGCCAACATCACGTGGTCTAGTTAGGTCGCACAAACCATCTAAGAATCAGTGTCCGGACTCTTGTCACCTATCAGGGGTACGGCCGTGATGTTTGGCTCACAACGCCGAGTTCGCAGCATTTTCCCCCGAACGTGGTTTAAACGCTATAGCTTTAATAACCTTCTTTTAGTAAAAATAAATGTGCTGCATATTCCGTCCGGCACACCCTGACTCGTACTCGCGGCTCCAGAATCTGCGTCCCATCTCGCTAACGTCGTGTTTAGCCAAATTGATAGAGCATGTGGTCCTGAACAGGCTTCAGGGTTATGTAGAGGACAAGGAGTTGATACCTGAAACAATGATTGGTTTCAGGGCTAATTTATCAACGCAGGACGTCATGATACAGCTAAAAAAAGACGTTGTTGATCCTGGGTACGGCACGGGCACCAAGGCTATCTTGGGGCTCGACCTAACTAAGGCCTTTGACAATGTTACCCATGAGGCAATATTGAGGAACCTATCGGACATAAGACCGGGGGGTAGAACCTTCCGGTACATCAGATCGTTTCTGGAGGGTAGGACTGCGGAGATTATAGTCGGAGAAATGAAATCGGATCCCTTCCCATTGGGGGGCAGAGGGACACCGCAAGGGTCGGTATTATCGCCGTTCCTATTTAATCTCGCATTGATCAAGATACCACCCAGGCTGCAAGGGATATCGGGACTTAAACATACATTTTATGCGGATGACATTACTCTTTGGGTAACAAGAGGCAGTGACGCACATTTGCAAGAAACTCTACAGCACGCGGTGGATATTGTTGAGGAGCTAGCAGGGGAAGCAGGACTCTCGTGCTCTCAGCCCAAGTCCGAGCTTTTTGTGCTGAGGGACAAGCCAAGAGGGATACATGCGAGGCACTATGTGCCGCCACCGCCTTTAGAGGTCAAAGTGGGGGGCGTACCGGTCGCTGAGGTTCAAACGATCAGGATCCTGGGTATGTATCTGCAGACTAACAGGGAAAATAACGAGTCCTTGAAAAGGCTTAAAAATACGGTCAATGTTACTGTGAGGCTAATCAGGAGAATCGCTAATCGTAAGAGAGGTGTTAAGGAAAAGAACTTGTGTAAGCTGGTGCAGGCGTTTGTGCTCAGTAGAATAGTGTATGCGACGCCTTATTTGAAGTTGGACGCGACGGAAAAAGGCAAGGTGGAGGCTATGATTAGGCAGGCATATAAAGCGGCCCTTGGGTTGCCTCACAATGCGTCTACCGAAAGGCTGCTGGGATTAGGGGTGCACAACACCCTAGAAGAACTACGGGAGGCGCACTTGGTGATGCAGCTCGGTAGGCTTTCAAAAACAAAAGCAGGAAGGGACATATTGGAAAGGATCGGCATTGGAGTTGATGCTCCAGCTGGTGACACAAAAATTCAGATTAGGCGGGAAATGCACAAGGGCTTGTACATAAAATATTTGCCCAAGAACATGCATCCAATACATCACGAGGACCGCAGGAAGGCAAGAGCCAAAGCTTTACATGGTACGGGAAGTACAACGGGGCAGTCTATGTAGATGTCGCCGAGTATAGGGACAAGGACGCATTTGCAATTGCGGTGGTGGACGGGCGGGGACGCTTGATCGCCTCCGGATCAGTCAAAACCCGCTCCCCAGAAACTGCAGAGGAAGCGGCGATAGCACTAGCTATTACTAGTAGTAATGCTGACTTGATCTTCAGCGATTCCAAAACAGCCATCCGAAATTTGGCGAGGGGCAGAATATCTGTCACAGCGGCGCGATTGCTGAATCGGGCCACGGGGCGAGGGACTACGGAGGCGGAAATTGTCTGGGTACCAGCACACTCTGGGAATCCTGGGAACGAGACGGCTCACATGAATGCTCGAGGTTTCGTCAGCCGAGTAGGTGAGCCGGACGTTCCGGGAAGGTCCACGAGAGATGGGCTGGTATCCTTTCATGACATTACTAACCATATCAAACTTGAGCGGAGGATTTACCCACCCCCGGACAAGCAATTGGTGAAGGCGCAGGAATGCGTCTGGCGACGATTGCAGACTAGATGTTTCTTCAACCCATACGTGTTGAGCAAAATCTACCCGAACATTCAGCCGGAGTGCAAATGGTGTCAGGAATTGGCAACCTATGACCACATATTATGGAGCTGTAGCATAGCACCGCCACCGGCGGATATTATGCGTGATCCTTCCCTCGAGCAGTGGGAGGCCGTGTTGGCCAGCTCAGACCCGGTCGTCCAGACCAGGGCCGTGGAGTGGGCCACCCAGGTCGCCGTCAGCCATGGGTTGATGGCCATCTAACACGGAACCATCCATACATGCTCTCTGACGAAAATAAAGTTTTTCCATCCATCCATCTTGTAACACTCTAACACAAACCATTTGCAATGAGATCCAGGGTTTGTCGGAAACCCGTCTTGTCTGGTTTCCGCGAGGATTGTGAACAAGCCACCGTTACGGTGGCTTGTTCTAAACGTAAGTTCTAGAACACGGCATAAACGTAAGTTTTAGGACGATGGCCGACGCTCGAAGGTTTTCGCAAAAACATTTACAACCAGATGAAATGGTTTAAAGCTATGACTGCTGGTCTGCGCACTTGTCTTGTGTACGTGGTTCCTGCTTTCTGGTGTATCTTTATATATCGCAGGGGGAAAATTCTTGAAATAGGACAGGCTGTACACTTCTACAACATTTTCTAATGATCTGTGCTACCTAGGCATACGAAGACCTCGTTACCACTTCTCTCTTTGTTGATTGCGACAATATATGGTTGACGAGCCAGCAAAGTGGCGCCTTCATAGGAGACCTTCTAAAGCTCGCGGCGTGAGCTGGCCGCTTTGTTTGCGTCGGCGACACCCAGATGGGGACACTGATGGGGCTCCGAAAGAAATTTGGTTGGAAAGCTAGCGGGAGATAATTGTTTCGGAAAAGTGAATACATTGGTCATAAATTACATTCTGTGTTTTAACTTGGAAGTTAGGAATGTTTTGCATCAATTTACATCCATCACCCAGACGTAGAACTGATAACATTGCAAATCCGTGTACGCGTCAGCGCCTGGTGGCACCGCGTTAACGCATACAAGGCCGATCCTAACAGGTCGGACCTCTGGGGCAGAGACTTCGAGGACAGAATGAAAGCTGTCTTCTCAGCAAAGGACAGCTGCTACTAAGAAGAATCCACCTACGTGCTGCCAATCTTGCCAAATGAATCATCAAAATCATAAAGACCTGGTAGGAGGAGTGGCACTATGTCTTAGTCATTTCTCCACCTTTACTGTACTTCAATGTTTATCCCTTCCGATGAAATTTCAGCGTTATTATCTAGGTACTCTTCCTTCAGGAATTCTATTATCATGTGGTATATGGCTCAATATTCGATTAATTTGCACAGGAACTCCTATGTTCTACGGTAGCTTTCTGTATTCATTTAGTAAACGCGAAAGGGCAATTATCTAAGCACCATCAATTTCTTGAAGCCTTCAGAAGCTCTCGTAGCAATTTACTATGGTATTTATTTATTTATTTATTTATTTATTTATTTATTTATTTATTTATTTATTTATTTATTTATTTATTTATTTATTTATTTATTTACATACCCTAAAAACCCAATTGGGCATTACATAGGGGGGGGAGCGGCATAAAAACAGCACAATACATATTCTTCACGCGTATTAATTAACAAAATGCACTTAAGAATTATACATAACATATAGATCGAATGACACAGCACTACATTCATTAGTGGATACATAGGTGTTCTGGGAACAGCATGTAACGCTTAAGAAGGCAATAGTGGAAACAAAACTACGGTGATTACAGACAACCAAGGTGCCCTGAAAGTTTTATTTGAAATTGTGATAAAGTAGTTTCAGTAGCTATATCACTCGGTATTGAGTTCCAGTTTTCTATAGATAACAGTAAGGGTGAAGTCTGGTATCTATCGTTCTTGCGAATATTGGCTGCACTTAGCAGAGATGATCAATTCGGGATGAAATATGATGGGCAGGAGAGATGCGATTAGCTGCAAATGGGCAGTCACCATAATATAAGGAATTACAGAACGACAAACGAGAGAACTTGCGTCGAGTGACAAGGTCGGGAATATTGAGAGATTGTTTAAAATTAGACACACTGTGATACGTTGAGTATGACGAAAGGATGAACCTGGCAGCTTTATTTTGGAAAGACTCAAGACGGTTAATTAATGACACACTACTTGGATTCCGTATTATGGAGGCATACTCTAGAGCTGACCTTATAAGAGTAGTGTACGCGTGAAGTTTTGTCTCGGAGTTGGCAAGATGTAAACGAAGTTTAATGAGTCCCAGTTTTCGAAATGCTCTACTCCTGATATAATCTATATGGGCGCTCCAGCCTAAATCAGAACTGAAAAAAACACCAAGGTACTTTAAGCAATCTGTTCTTTCAACTAAACTGCCATTAATCGTGTAAATATTAGAAGGCGTATTATTGCGCGTGGAAAAGGTCATTATCTTGCTTTTTTTTTACATTAATTTACATCTGCCACATGTGACACAACTCATTTAGATGCTTTAAGTCAGTCTGTAGGATAACTTCGTCAGTGGGGTCAGCTATCTTTCTATATATTACACAATCATCAGCGAATAGTCGTACGCTAGATGATATATTAAACGCCATGTCATTAATATAACTTAAAAATAACAGAGGCCCTAAAACTGATCCCTGTGGAACTCCGGATATGACGCGTGAACTGTTAGACGAATACTCTTTAATTTTGACCCGTTGGGAGCGATCTCCTAAAAATTCTTCGATCCATTGGATGATGTTGCGATGCAACTGAAGGTTATTAACTTTTTTCATTAATCTTTTATGGGGAACGCGGTCAAAAGCATTTGAAAAATCTTTAAATATGGCGTCAGAATATATAAATTCGTGTACCGATTCATGAAGATCTGTTACGAGCTCGAATAATTGTGTTTGAAAAGATTCCTTTTGCCTAAAGCCATGCTGGTTGTCAATAAGCAAGTTGATGTTTAGACGAGCCATTATGTGCCAGTAAAGAATATGTTCAAGTAGTTTGCAACAAATCGAGGTTAGTGACATGGGGCGATAATTTTCCGGAGACGTGCTGTCGCCGGATTTAAAAACTGGGCTGATGTTTGCTGTTTTCCAGTCATCTGGAATGCATCCGATATCTAAAGACTGCTGAAATATGAAAGTTAATATGGTAGCCGACACGTGTGTTGTTTTAGAAGTTTAGTGTTGATACCATCCGGACCAGGGCTGCAATTAAGTGGCAATCGCTCAATAGCACGGGCAACACCACCTACGTTAATGACGACCGGTTTTGATGGATGAAGAACTAATGGCCTCAGAGGTTCAGGAAAATTAAAAGGCACTGAATCGGTAGTAAAGATTTCTGTAAAGTGCTTGTTAAATAAATCAGGCGCTGCCTCTGGAGCCACCACAAGTCCGCCCAAATCATTCAATACAGGAATCTCGTGGCTATTCTTGGGGTTAATTACTTGCCAAAATTTCGCAGAGTTGCTTCTGAGCAAACTCGGTAATGTATGGTTGAAAAAGTTGTTTTTAGCCTCCTTAATAGCGACTGCAGTTATAGCTGATACGGCTTTGTACTTCTTCGAGGCGTCGTCGGAGTTAATTTCTTTTGCTCTGCGGTACACTCTTTTCTTTTTGTTAAGATATTTCTTATCATCTTTTGTGAACCAGGGGGCATCAGTTCTCTGCTTTTTGTGTAATTTTGGAATGCAGGCATGCTCAATTTCCTTCAGCTTATCGCGAAATAACAGCCAATTTTCGTTCGTCATGCGAGTCTCAAAAGCGGCTTCGAAAATCTGCGCAAAGTCTCTTAGCACGCAGTTCATTTTTTCATTGTCCCACTTTCGGTAGTTCAGTATACATTTCGTAGCAATCTGCTTGACAGGAAGGTGCATGGTTATGAAACTGAACGAATCTATGATCGCTTATTTCTTCGAGTACGTAGGTGTATACCATTGCCTTCATTTCTAAATTCCCTGCCTGCATTGCTAGCCAGTCTGACATCGAAATTATAGCAACAGGTCTGAAAACATTTGTGTTGGCCTTATCGCTTTCGCTTCACAGAACAAATACAACCTACTTCCACCATCTCGACAAAGTTCATTATTTTGATATAACTGTTTTTTAGGATTTTAACAACACTTCTTTACTCCTTAGACCAAATTCTTTAATTAGTGTCATTGAATTTCCTCCATCTGGGTTGTTATGCTTTTGAAAATATTGCTTTCCGTCTCTTTTCAGTCACCATTGTTGATTTATAAACTCCTTCCTGCTAAACTTCCTTGAGCTTTTCCTTCATTGAAGGTTATAATCTATCATCGCTGAAAAATTACTGAGCTATAACTTATTTACCACATTTAATAGCTTCACACCTTTACATAATTCCGCTGGCCGTCTTGAATCACGTAATTACATTTTTGATCATTTTCATCATCATCATCATCATCATCAGCCTGACTATACCCACTGCAGGGCGAAGGCCTCTCCCATATTTCTCCACTTAACCCGGTTTTGTGCTAGCTGCATCCACTTGACCCCCGCGAACTTCTTAAGCTCATCCACCCACTTAACTTACTGCCGCCCCCTGCTACGCTTTCCTTCTCTTGGAATCCAGTTTGTTACCCTAAGCGACCATCGGTTATCCTCTCTTCGCACTACATGTCCTGCCCATGCCCATTTCTTCTTAATTTCCACTAGAATGTCGGTAACTTGAGTTATTTCTCTGACCCACTCTGCACGCTTCCTATCTCTTAATGTTACCCCTACCATTTTTCGTTCCATAGCCCTCTGGGTTATCCTCAACTTAAGTAGAACTCTCTTGGTTAGCCTCCACGTTTCAGCCCCATACGTCAGTACAGGTAAGATGCAACTGTTGTATACTTTCCTCTTGAGCGATACCGGTAAGGTCACAATCTGCGAGTACTTGCCAAATGCGCTCCATCCCAATCTTATTCTTCTTGTTATTTCCTTTTCATGGTCCAGATCGGCGGTTACTACCTGTCCTAAGTAGACATAATTGCCTACTACTTCCAGTACTTCGCTACCTAATGTAAACTGCTGTTCCTTCCCGATGCTGTTGAACATTACCTTAGTCTTCTGCATATTGATTTTCAAGCCTACCTTTCTACTTTTCCTGTCTAGGTCATCAATCATTATTTGCAGTTCATCCCCCGAGTTGCTTAGCAAGGCAATGTCATCAGCAAATCGCAGATTACTGAGGTATTCTCCATCTACCCTTATCCCTAACTGCTCCCATTCCAAGTCTCTGAATATTTCCTCTAAAGAAGCTGTGAATAGTACTGGGGAGATTGTGTCTCCTTGCCTAACACCTTTCTTTATGGGAATTTTGTTACTTTCTTTATGCAGAACTATGGTTGCTGTGCAGGCACTATATATATCTTCCAGCACATTCACGTATGGCTTGTCTACCCCCTGATTTCGCAATGCCTGCGAAATCATTTTACCTCATCTAATATAACTCCAGAATTTTTAACCACCTTTACTTCCATCACAACTTTCGTCGTCCAGAGATAAGTACATTGCTTTACCCTACATCGAAAAAGCAGCTGTACCTGCAATTTATGTACTTGTAATGTTTTCATTCCCTCTTCGATGTCTAGTCACTGTTGATTATAATCCATATTCAAATATATACGACACTCGTGTATAAGACTGATTTATTTATAGGAAGGGAAAGGCACGGTAACTATCTCACGTTTTCTGTGGACACCTCAACCGCACCGTAAGGGAAGGGAGGAAGGTGGGAGTGAAAGTAGAAAGAGAGAAAGAGGAGCCGTAGTGGAGGGCTACGGTGTAATTTCGACCACCCGGGGATCTTTAACGTGCACTGACATCGCACAGCACACGGACGCCTCTTCGTTTCGCCTCCATCGAAACGCAGCCGCCGAGGTCGGGTTCGAACCCGGGTACTCCGGCACAGTAGTCCGGCGTCTTACTACTGCACCACCCCGGCGGGGCACTCGTGTATAGCTTTCTCAATACCGGTAGCTATTGGCGCCGATTCTTCCTTCCTTGAGCGTCCCTTGGCAACAGTGTGTGGCTCTGGACTCCGATTCGACATCGTGGACTATCCGGGAAACTTCTGAAACAGTACTTCGGCACATACAAAGTGCTCAGTCAGCTGAGTGACGTCACGTACGAAGTGCTTCCGGACGGTTTTTCTATTACTCGTCGCCAGCAGAAGGCCGGGGTTGTTCACGTCGTGCGCATGAAGACGTACTTTTCACGAGAAAACTAGCACGCCGCCTTACCGCATGTTTCTTGCTTGAATCACCAGTTTGGCTTTTACTTTCTTTTTTTTAATAGAGAGAAGAGGGTAATGTAGCGTGTGCAAACAGCAGCCGCTAGGCGGCTGCTCATCGCGAGTCTCGTGCGCTGACTGGAAGTCGCGCGTGTCGTTCGGTTAGAAGAGGCTGACGTTTTGGTGCTGATTGTCTCTGGGTGCACTGGACATGGAGGAAGAAAAAAAACTAGAAGGGAGCGCTGCGGCAGAATAGTGAAGCCTAGTCATAAAAAAAAATGTAATGGAAAGCATCATGGGAAATGAGCCGTCACGTGATACGGCAAGCGGTAGCCGGTAGCTGGTTTCGGTTGCAGTTTCGCACGCTTCGCTCTGAAGGAATGCCTTCGCGAGGCCTTCGCTACGCGACTCCTGCGCTAGAAACCTGAGGCGCGCGCTGCGAGGCGGCGATGGATGGAGCTTTGGACTTTTAGACGGGCCGATCCCGTAGGGGCTGCCGCCGCCACAAAGTGCACCTGTGTATTTCGCATGTATGGCTCGGTCCCCTCAGCTGCGCCATACGAAATGCTTGCGGTGCTTGGCGCACAAATACGAAGCACGAGAGCAAGGATGAGAGGACGAAGCACTGTTCGTCCTGTTGTCCTTTGTGATCTTGTGCTCCATTTCTGTGCGATGAGTCCCGCAAGCATGGAATCAAACCAACTAGCCCACCAACAAGTACTGTCATATTAAATGGTGCGTGCCGGGATGCTAGAGCTGCGCTGGAGTTTTCCGCGTACCGCCAGCGCCGCCTAGTGGCCGTTAGTGGCCGTCGCGCCAGTATCTTGGTCGGACGGCTGAGACTGCCGCGACTGGAGGCGCTGAAGAGCGGCTAATTTATCACGAAACCAAAGGCATGCTGCTGCGTTAAAAAGTGCTCTATTACGATAACAAGACTCCTATATGTACTCCATTCCACCGCAATCGTACAAACCACAGTGGCGGTAGAACTCGGCTGGATTCAGGAGACTGCATGAGTAAAGAGGATTGTTGAGGCGCTACTTATTACGCTTCATAACGTGGCTTCACCTGCTGTAGCATACATATATAGTTCTGTTTATTCGCTTTTATCATTTGCACAATCTATTGAGAACTTGTTGTGAAGGGCGCCTTTTAGAGCTGGCGTGAGCTTGAGTAAACAAAAATAGCGCAGAGACAGGACAAGGAACAAGCACGAACACACACGAGCGCATAAATTACCATGAGAAGGCAGTACCTGGTTTCTTGGCATTAACCTTTTATTTCAGGACAATCAGATTTACTGGAAATATCAGCCACGCGTCAATAAGCCACTGCTCCCGTCTGATTCTGCGCACTCTGAACTTGTCAAGAGGGGAATTGCAAAGTTATGCCTCTCCAATGCCATTAAGAAGTCCTGTTCTCAGCTAATCAACAAGTTTTGCTGAACAAGTACAGACTGATGCCGGGTTTCCCATGCACGTCCTTACAAGTATTTCTGAAATCCTTTTAAGGCAGATCTATTCACCTCTTAGATGTTCCACTTCCTTTTTCCGCAAATAAGCAAAAAGTTGCTGTTATTCCGTACATTCACGGCTTGTCTCATCGCTTGAAAAAGATTGGACAAAGGGCAAATGTAAAAGTCGTTTTTTCAGCTTCTGAAAAGCTGCAGAAACTCTGCAAGTTGACAAGGCCTGGCCCTGCGAAAAAGGACAGTTGTACTACAAAGCATGTGAAAAAGTTGGTTGAATGTAAGGAATCAATTGTGTATAACATTCCACTGACATACGGAAAGAAATATAGTGGTCAGAGTGGAAGGTGCCTGAATGAGCGCCTTCGTGAACATCGCTACAATGTTAAAGAAAAAAAGAGGTGGTTTTCTCGATAT
>NC_139347.1:119508257-119698257 GCF_055883805.1 Amblyomma maculatum | reverse complement strand
GGAGGGTTACGGAGTAATTTCGACCACCTGGGGATCTTTAACGTGCGCTGACATCGCACAGCACACGGACGCCACTGTTGGAAGTAGCGCTCGTGTGTGTTCTCGCTTGCTCCTTGTCCTGTCTCTGCGCTATATTTTGTTGACATGTGTTACCAACAAGCCCAAAGTACCACCTTAATAGTGAGCGTGAGGTTCACGCGCGAACATCGGATCGTTGAGGGTAGGTGGTAATAACTTTATTAAAACAGAGGAGTTTGGGGCATGCATGCCCCTGGGCCCCCGCACGGCCCCACTACACTCAAACGTTCATGTTTCTATGGTTCATGACGTCGGCAGCCCAGTCTGTGGCGATCTTCTGCCGAACCGGGTCCTCAGAGTGCAGCAGGGTCTCCCAGTCCTCCCAGGTGGTAAGGTGCTCTAGACCCCGCGGGGGAGGATCCGCCGGGCATTGGAACAGGATGTGGGCAAGGGTGGCGTTGGGGTTATTACAAAGGGTACAGGAGGGATTGGTGAGGGTGTGGTGGTGGCGAGACGCACTATAAGGAGACGGGAGGGTGCGCGTTTGTAGTCGTCGTTGCTCGTGCACTTGAGTGGGCCGTTACAAGATGAACGGCAACCTCAAAGTAAAGGACGAAAGGAAGTGGCATCCTAGTGTGCATATTGCGATCATCTATAGATGAAAAACCGAAAAAGTTAACCAATTAACTGAATACACAGTATTGTCGAAAGTGCAAAGAGTCAGGTAATGCCCTAACCGGCATGCTTTCACACTTTTTGATTTTAACTATCGCAAGTCCCTAGTGACCTTTCAACAATTTCGCTATGGGTCAGTAAGGGAGCCGTCCTTAAAGACAACTCTCAAATTAGAGAAATAATTCATTCATTATTTGCTTCGAATAAAAGATTTGCTTCAGGAGCACAGAAAGCGCTTTTTGCGTTTAAGCTGGAGGAGGAGGAATCAACATTTATTAAGCCCGAAATAATTCGGTGGTGCATGCTTGCACCAGACGGGGTGGTTCCCTAGTTGCGGGACCCATATGTTTCCAGCAGCTCCTGGCCCCTGTCTGTCAGTGCGAGCTGGATCGATAGGGCGGGGCTGGACAACAAGGTCTCCCATCGCTCAAGGGGTTGGGGATTGGGGGTGTTGGCGGGAAGGGGAGGAGGGGGGGTTTTGAGTTGTTTGCATTCTGCCAAAACGTGCGGCAGGGTGCCCTTTTCTTTTTTACAAAAAGGACAGAGCATGTCGTGTTCCGCAGGGTACATGCGGCTCATCAATACGGGATGCGCAAGCGATCCCGCCTGCGCTCGGCGCAGGATCGTCTGTTGTTGCCTGGTGAGGTTGGGGTGCGGTTCTGGCAGTCTGCACCTTTCCCCTCGGTACATACTTGTAATTTCCCGAAAGCTGGTAACCGGATGCGGTAGCTCTTCCGGCTCGTTCTCGCCCCGGATTGACATTTCTCGGGCATGGTAGTCTGCGATGATGTTGCCTGCTACCTGCGAGTGAGCCGGGACCCACACGAGCTCTATAGCTCTTCCCGGAGGCTTGCACTTGGATAGAATGACTCGGGCCGCGGAGGATATTACCCCTCTGCGGAAGCTTCTGTAGGCTGTCTTCGAGTCAGTGACCACGGTGTCCACGCTCGGCTGTGCGAGTGCGAGGGCCATGGCCGCTTCTTCTGCAACTGCGGCGTCTGTTGTCTTTATGGACGCGCTGACGATCAGCCTGTCTTTTGACGTAACCACCACTGCTGTACGGTCACTGTGTTACAGCAGTGGTGGTTACGTCAAAAGACAGGCTGATCGTCAGCGCGTCCCTAAAGACAACAGACGCCGCAGCTTGCCGAAGATGCGGCCCTGGCCCTCTCGCCCTCGCCCAGCCGAGCGTCGGACACGTGGTCAATGACTCGAATGCCAGCTACAGAAGCTTCCGCAGAGGGGTACTGGCTCAATCTGCCATCCTATCTTGCGTAAGACGGCTCGTCCGTGTTTCGTATGACTGAGCCGGATTCTCTGATTAGAGAGGTGGGCTTCAATGAGCTCCTCCACCGTGTTGTGGGCGCCCATGTCCAGCAGTCTTTGTGTGGACGAGTATATGGGAATGCCCAGTGCTTGCTTCGTTGCCTTACGAAGCATCGTGTTTAGGGTGTCCCTATTCGCCTTCGTCAGCTGGAGATAGGGGGCGGAGTAGGTAACCCGTGACACGACGAATGCGCGTATCAGGCGCATTACATCGTCCTCTTTGAGGCCTCGGTTTCTATTAGATACCCTTTTGATCATACTGAGTATCTGTTCGGCTGTAGTTTTGATCTTTGTGACGGCGGCGTGTGCCTTCCCGTCGGCCTGAAGTAGTAGGCCGAGGATCCTAATCTGCTGTGTTGGCTTGATAGCCGTTCCGTCGATGGTGACGATCACGTTCGGCGGCAGCTCTTTCTTGGATTTTCCCGGTTGAATAATAAGCAACTCTGATTTCTGGGGAGCGCAGCTCAGTCCGCATGACTTTGCGTACTCGTGCACGGTTGTTGCCGCCTTCTGCAAGGCTTCCTCCATCCAGGCATCAGAACCGGCCCGAGCTGTCCACACCGTAATATCGTCGGCGTAGAACGCATGGTCCACGCCTTCGATTTGCTTGAGTAGACCGGGCAGGGGCAGGAGGGCCAGATTGAAGAGCAGGGGCGACAAGACCGATCCCTGTGGGGTGCCCCTATCACCCAGCTCGACAGGGTCTGACTTCTCCTCCCCTATTCTGATGGTCGCTGTTCGGTTTGACAGAAATTCTTTGATGTAGTCGAATGTCTTTCGGCCACACCTGGTCATATTCAGATTCCGCAACACGCTCGCGTGGGACACGTTATCAAACGCTCCCTTCAGGTCGAGGGCGAGTATCCCGCGCGGCGTGTGCCTCGTTGCCGGCTTGACGACCAGTTCGTGAAGTTGGATCATCACGTCTTGGGTGCTGAGATGTTGCCTGAAGCCGTACATCGTCTCCGGCATCTGATCTGTTTCTTCGAGGTGCTTCTGCAGCCGGCGAAGGACCATACGCTCCATCACCTTCCCCGCGCAGGACGTGAGGGAGATGGGCCGCATGTTGTCTATCGTGAGGGCCTTGCCGGGCTTTGGAATGAAGCAGACCTCGGCGTCCTTCCATTCCTTCGGCAACCGCGAGCTCTCCCAGGCTTCGTTGATGTGCCCTAGGAGGCCGCGGGCCGCTTTACTGCTCATGTTACTGAGTAGTTTGTATGTTATGGCACGGCCGCTCAATGGAGGCGCACTTGGTACGGCCCGTCGCGTCGCGCCTCAATGGCTGGGGAAGCGCGTATTGGGAGAAGTTACAGCTTCCGCCGTCATTCTCCGCGGGGGCGCCACCACTCCAGGACAAGGCGCCGCCGGCACGGACGAGCAGACGACGCGGAAGGAGCGAGCTGGCTGGGTTGGCGCGTGTTATCGTTTTGACTACTCAGCATAACAGCGTCGTAAGCGTATGCAGCACCATGCCAGTCAACTGCTGTGTGCCGCTGTGCCCCACGAAAGCAAGAAAAGATCGGTTACCATGAGTTCCCGTGCGATTCACAACGTCGAGCAGCATGGCTGAAAAACATATCTCGGAAGGGCTAGGTTGGAAAAGGAAGCCGGTGGGAGCCGAGTGACAAGTCATTGGTATACTTGCTACACTTCACAGATGACGATTACAGGAAGAACATAAAACTGAAGATCCTGCTTCCTTCAGCTGTCTCCTCCGTGTTCCCGAACTGCCCACATTACAAGTTAAGTTACTCACGTGGGCTCATGTTGAGCCAAACAACCTTGGAAAAATGAATGTGCGCAGGTCCATAGCCTTATTTTCCCCACTTGTTATATCTACACTTCATTTCCTCCTGGACAACCCCCCGTGTCATCCTGAAGCATGTGTGTTTCAAGATAGGTGCGCCACGATCACTTTTATGACGATGATATCAAAATGGTATGCCTTGCCCAACATCGCATAAGTGAAGCCATGGAGACACCAAGAGGAGCCGCTCTATTTGTCAGATGACGAGCGACTCTGTTGGTTAGAGTTGGACTTTGCCATATCGAAGACATTCAGGTCCAAGGAGGCACGTCGAAGCAAAGGCTAACCAAGCAAACGTACGAAGCAACAATCATGGCAACTAGATCAGCAGTGGCGCAAATTAAGTACCTTCTTGATCACATCAAGTATCTTAATTACAACAATGTCTTCTGTGTGCCTTACTAGTGCGCATTGCATTTAACCGAATCTTATTTTCAGCTTCTGATACGCCCTAAAGCAGGCTCTTAAAGCGGGTCTATAGTATCGCTTTTTAGCAGCCTAAGGCAATTCAAAGGCGGGAACGACAAAGTTGACGCAAGGGCTGTATAGTTTTCACCTCGGAGAAAATACTGAAGGTACCACTAGCGAAAAAATATATATATATATATCGACTGACGTTATACATATTTTGCCATGCTTTATGCAGGTTGGCCTCTTGCAAGCATCGGTCTGCAAATGCACCTATCAACAATAGCCAGCTATAAAACTTGGAATTCGTGATTATGAAAGTCGTACCTTGCCAACTGCCATATCACGTCAGCTGCGAGAGAGTTTTCGAGTCAGCTTGGATTCATTCATGTGTGGTGTGAACCAGCAGCTGAGATAGAGTTAGCACCGATTGCATTCTTGACTGGTTACCTTGCACGTCCATTTGAAGAGAAAGTATGAATAGTTTTACAGAATCTCATGAAACATTTTTATTTATTCTGTTTTCAGTGCCTGCCCATGTTTTCATTATTTATATATTACCAAGGTTTAAATAACTTCTAGTGCTTACTTTAGAGTGTCAATAATTTTATTTTATTAGTCCCCATCCATTTATTAACTTTGTGCCTTGTGATTCCTGCAAAACCCTGGACTTATCAAAATTCTTGATGATGGACGCCTAAGGTATCTGAAAATCACCATGCACCTTTGTTAGCAAGGTGATGAAGTGCCCGCAGGTCATAAGAAGCAGCAAGCTATGCCACATGTTAATTTCATCCCTTCTTCCCTATTTTGTGCAATTTCCGGAGTTGATTTGCGAGAGAGAAGACCGCAGTCACACTAAGGACCTAACCAAACTAATGCGACTGCTGCTGACCAACTGGACAGGCAACATCAATCAGACAGTGGAAAAAATCACGCTTGCACATAAACCTTTTTCGAGAAAAGTTCTTCGCTTGTAAAACAAGCTTGCGTGTCTTCTGTGCATCACGCGGCTTCATAATCAAACGAGAAAAAAAGTGCCTGAGCCTGCGAGCGTGTCGTTGAACTGGCTGTCTTGTGTTGTTTCTTTTGCAACAGTTCGTGTTAGCTAGTATGTTTTGGTGGTGGTCCCCACTTGAATATTATTTCCAGTGAAAACGGAACAGGCTGAACAATAATGTTGAACGCTACTTCCTGAATTGTAAGTTTCTAGAAAAGTGCACGCTGAATAAATGGCCCCAAACCATGTCTCGATTTCAAGATTGCAATATATAATACGTTATTACAGTGGTTAAAACGCAACTAAATGGGTGCGCACTCAGCGAAGCACACGACTGCCTCGATCTCGTTGTAAACGGAAGACCACGAATGACTTGGAAAAGCCTAGGGATGATGACTTGCCGCTATAACCTTATCAATAGCAAACATGCACATAGTATCACATACTGTGTGAAACGCCTCTCATAATCCTAAATTGAGCAAGCGCCGACCACGCGGACGCCGAAACGAAAGCACAGCCACGGCCGCTGCGCGCAGCTCTCCGCCCGGACTCGTCCCGGAGCGGTGGCACCGCAGCGGTGGCGATGAGAACTAGGCGCAATACAGCTCTTCAGGGCGACGCGACGACGGGCCGCACCCAAGTGCGCCTCCATTGAGCGGCCGTGGTTATGGCATCCCTGCCGGGTGCACTTTTCTTGTTACTTTGATCTATCGCTGTCCACAATTCCGTCATGGAAAACGGCCGGTCCAGGTCTTCGTTGTCGGGTCCTTCGTACCTCTCTGGCTCCGGGTACTGTCCCTTCTCTGTCTTTAGGTACTTCGCCTTCAGGTCTTCCAGGAGCCTGCGGCCGTCTCCCTTGTACATGTTCAATACTTTGGTAAGGTTGCGATTGGTCGCAGTTTTGCTACTCAGCGGGTCGATCAGATGCCTCAAGAGGCACCACGTCTTCCACGTCGAGAGCTTGCCCTGCAGGCCGTCGCAGGTCTTCAGCCAATTCTCCCTGCATAGTTTGGCCGCGTGCTCGGCGATCTGCTTGTTCAAGGCTGCTATGCGCTTGGCCAGCTTTCTGTTATGCCGCTGACGTTTCCATCGCCGCGTTAACGAGTGCCGGGCCGCCCACATGTGGGTCAGTCTGGCGTCCACGTACGGTGTCTGCGAAGTCGTTGCGATTTCTTGGGTAAATTTTTGGAGGGTCTTCTTCTGGTCCCTCGACCATTCGGTGTAGGTCTGTTGTGTTTCAGCTCGTCCCGATTCTTCCTCAGACGCCTCTTCTTGTTCCTGGGTGAACTTTCTCATCTTGTCCCAATCCGTGATCCGCGCTGTCCCCAACACAGCCCGATATCGGGAACCTCGGATCGTGATGCCGATCACGCTGTGGTCAGAACCCAGGTCCACTTCTTCGCTTCTCCAGGAGACGTCTAGCGTTCCCGATAACCACGAAAGGTCTGGCGTAGTGTCCCTCGCGGCACTGTTGCCTCTTCTGGTAGTTACGTCAGGCTCGTTCAGGAGGGCTCGTGATCCTCCATTGCTTTGGCCAATGCTTTTCCTCTTTTTGACTGGAACTTATAGCCCCATGTTGTGTGAAGGGCGTTAAAGTCGCCGAGGATCAGGAGCGGCCTGGTCCCCGCCAACCCTTTCGCCTGACTCACGATGCGGTCAAATTCGTACTGCCGTTGTGACGGCCGACAGTACGCGCTCATTACAAATAAATTGCCCGCGCTGCCAATTTCTCTTGCATGAATTTCGACCAGCGTGTGCTCGCACCCGCCCTGCGCCGTAACATGTTGAGTTGCCGCCACGTTGCTGCGAACGAGCACCGCCGTTCCGTTCTCCGTGGGGTCCGTGTAAGTGACGTACCCCGGAAGTCTTGGTTTCCCGTTCGTCTCCTGTAGAGCATTTACATCAGGCTTGTTGTCTTGCCCGTCAATGTATAACATTAGTTCCGCTTCTTTGTTGCGAATCCCACGGCAGTTCCATTGGTAAATCACGGTGGTTCCCCCCCCCTTCCGGTCTTCTTGTGCTTCTTACTTGGCTTCTGCATCATCCTTTCCGGCTGTCTCGAGTCGATTGCGCCTTTTCGCGATCGCGTTTTTTATTTTTTTCGGCCCGCTCCTTTTTCAGGGACGCGAAGTGGTTCCTCACCGATGTTGAGGCTACTTTTAGCGCTTGACGTTTGGGCTTCGCCGATGGCGTCTGAGGCTGACTCTCGGCAGCTTTAAGTCGGTCGTCTATTTTGCTGAGCCTTTCGTTAGTTTGGGAAATTGCGGCCAAAATGGCCATAAGCTCTCCTTCTCGCGGGATCTGTGTCGTTACCGTGGTCGCGGTCTCTGCGTTCGCAGTTTCCTCTCCGCTCGCGGGGCTCTCTTCGGCGTCCATCGCCTCTAGGTTATTTGCTGCACGTTGCATGGCCTCAGCCTCTCCAGCTGTCCGCCCTTGGCGGGGCGAGGGGGGGGGGGGGGGCCCTCCGCGGCACCTTGCGCAAGCCTGCGGCGTTGCTTGTCGCCGTGTTGTCTTGGGGTCCTGAATTTGCCAAGCTGCCGTTACTCGCTAGCGTTTCGATCTTATTCATAAGCGCCTGTATTTGGGCGTTCTGTTCCTGGATCTGAGCGTTTTGGCGCTCTATGATCCTCTTAAGCTCTATCACTTCGCTACTGTCCTTTTGCGGATTCGCTTGTGAGTTAAGGGGTGGGAATTCGGTGTCGCTGGTTAGAGCGACGGGAGACCTGTTGGTCCGGCCCACCTTTTTCTCGGCGATCCCTCGGTGTCCGGTTGACTCTGGCGACTGTTGTTGACAGCCACTGTTGTTGCTGTTGCGGCCCGGCGTGTGTGACCGGCACCGTTGTTTGGAGGCGGTGGGGTCCGCCTGCAGGACCTCTCTTGTCTTGGTTCCCGATGTCTTCTTCCTCTGCTCGGCGCCGTACCCAGCGCCGCCGGCGGACGACGTAGGGTGTCTTGAAGCGGGCAGGCCTTGTCCGCTGTCAGGTGTTTGCCTCCGCACAGGCCACAGTTCGGGACACATTCGTGATCTTCGGCGGGGTTGGAGATTCCGCACCCTCGGCAGATCGTGTTCGAAGGATCCGGGCACATGTCCATTCTGTGGCCCACTCTTCTGCACTCATAGCATACGTCGATTTGTTTTCTATGTAACGTGCACTCCATGAGCAGGTTGCCGTATCTCACGTATTTGGGTACTTTATGCCCTTCGAAAGCAATGACGACTGATCGGGTCTTACCGATCCGGTTTGCCTGTAGCGCCGTTGGGTTATGCTTGTGCACAACATTGTCCTGAATATCCTGGGCCGTATCCTCGAGCGGGATGCCCCTTATGACGCCCTTCACCGTGCCGTGGGGGGCCGTTTCGTAGGTACTTACTTCGTGTGCCGTGCCGCGTATGTCGATCCTTCCGACTGCAGTGTATAGGTCGGCGTTCTCTCTCTTGGAGGTGCTCACCACAACGATATTCTGCTGGAGGTTGGGGCGCACGACATCTTCACTTGCTTCATTGCCGGGGATCTGTGCCGCCGCCATAATTGCACGACTTAGTTCAACGCGGGTCACGTCGCTCACGTGGAGCCCGCCTCGTGGTCGTAATACGATCTTTATGTCGCCGCGCGGCAAGTCTGGCATGCGCGCGCCCTTCAACAATTTGCCCTTGTTTATACGTTTCGCCCTTGAGTCACGTGTATCGCTGCCAGTGGCAGCCATGGCCTTGGCGCCATCTTGGTTCGTTTGAAGTACGGCATTTAGGCCTAACTTGCCCATGCCTTTGTGCCTGACCCTCTCGCCGGCAGTTTTCCAGCCTTGCGATCTTGTGCACTGGTCCGGCGGAATTTCGACGCCGTCCACCTCTACTCGCATAGCTGTAGTTATCTTAGGTCAATGCTCACTTGCGTAATCACCGATGATTCGATGTTCCGCTGGCGGCCTCACCGAGGCTCGGGCTGGGCCTACCGCTCCTCCGGCCAAGGCCGGAGTCGACGTTAGGCCCAGCTGCGGGCGCTCCTTTCGGCACACAAAAGTCCTTTAAATTTGGCAAAAGCGGTCCCCTACCTCGGAATTCGAGTTCCCGGTGGTCCACACAACTTCATGCATCCGGTCGACGCACTTTCATTAAGGTGCGACTCAAAAAATCTGGCAGTTCAATGAAAAAGCACGGAGCCCAGGTGAAACGCGTCCGCTCGCTCCGCAGGAACGCCAGATTGCCTACGAGGTGCGACGCTCCAGCGATCTTGACAGTAAGTCCTGAAGAGTGGACGCAGCAGGCTTGCACGGTGGGATGTTCTAGTTTGATGGCTGACGTATCGCTGAAAACATTCGTGCAATATTTGTTTTGCACACGTACAATTTTATAGTTAGATAGTCTTCGTGCTCAGGTTTGGTTTGGTTTGGTTCGTGGGGTTTAACGTCCCAAAGCGACTCAGGCTATGAGAGACGCCGTAGTGAAGGACTCGCCACCTGGGGTTCTTTAGCGTGCACTGACATCGCACAGCACACGGGTATCTTGCTTTTCGCATCTACCGAAAAGCGGCCGCCGAGGCCGGAATTCGATCCCGCGTCCTTTGGAACACTAGTCGAGCGCCGTAACCATTGCGCCACCCCGGCGGGGCTAGTCTTCATGCTCAATTCAGAACAACTTGAATGTTAGAAATATCAAGCTATACGCGATGCGCAAAACGCCGACAGCGCCACCTGTCGCCAAAGCCGCAAAGCGTAGACGGGCTCAGTCGGGCGCTGTTCATGTCAGCCTCTATGGGCGCGCGTCGTGTTTTCGTCTTTGGTCGTGGTCTAACAAATATAACGCCGCTGTCCACCTTTAGCAATGTCCGGGAAGAATTGCTGCGTAGTTGGTTTTTCAAACAGACATAAAACCTTGCCAGGAACACATTTGTATAAGTTTCTAGTGATGCTTCACGAGAACTACGGGGGCCGTGAATCGCGATTTTTCGACGCAGAAAGCAAGCAATCGCACCGAATGACATTTGTTCAGGTTAATGTCATTTTTTCGACGCACTGCTACACGACCAAAGCTAATGCCATTATCAAAGGATGGTAACGGCGATTGATATGCAAATATTGGTGCGCCTTCAATATGTTGCGAAGATGACTGCGCTGTAAACGAAAGCAGCCTTTAAATTGACATTCATGTCTTGTATGCCTTGTACCCAGCCTGTTGATTAGGACTATCAATTACGAAGTTAGCGGCAGTGTCGGCGGCGTTTGTTTGCGAAACGGCATGGAAGGTGCTCGAATACAACAACGCATACACTTTGCGCACTAAAGCAAGTGTCAAGAGCAACACGTAAATAGGCAGTATCTAGTGTACTGGCCGACGGAGCTTTTATAAAACCTTCGAGTATCGCCCTACGGCGCAGCATACTACAGCCCCGTTGACTCCCGTACGTTTTCGCCAGATCGCTCGCTCAGCGTATTAAGGCCCGTCGAAAAATGCCCGAACTTGGCCTCATCAAGAAAGTATATGGCAAATTCGTAACGCTTGCCACATCGCATACCGCGAGCTTACCGCAACGACGCAGCCTGCGAAAGCGGCCGACGACGGCGCTCTGGCCGTGTGCTAGGCCCTAGTCGGCGCTATGCCTAAACGGTTTGGCATCAAAGCCATAGCTGGAAGCTCTTTGGAAATAGTAAATTTCATATTCATAAAACTGCTTTAGTATCAGTTCAATCGTCTCACAAATTGTCTTACAGTAAACGGAAGGTGTAACTTCGGCGACGCCTTAGCAGCGGAGCTAGAGAACGAAATCGGATGAGCATGCGTCACACCGGCGGCAGCTGCTAATAGCAGAAAATTGCTTGTATTTCAGTTCTCACTTCTTCCAAAATCTCGTTACATAACAGCGATCGTCAGTAAAGATACATTTTTTTTTATTCCTTCATGAAATTAAGCGCTTATTATTTAAGATCAACAGACCATGCTTTTCTGAAGGTGGCGAAAGAAATTCGCCGTGTCGGTGACTCGGCGCCGACGGACCGCGGCTGCAGAAGCGACCTGTTCCGCCAGCGCTGGGTGCGTTGGCGCCCGTTTTATTTTATTATTTTATGCGAAGCATATTAACGTAGGTTTCGGGCCTTCGCGCGACGCCCGGCGGTGGCCACCATTGACCCTGAAGTGGGGTCACGTGACATGACGTCACGTGATGACGTCACACCGGCTGCAGATGGGGCCTCATATCGCGCCGTCGGTCGCCTCCCGGCGGTGGCCACCATTGACCTTGAAGTGAGATCACATGATGTGACGTCACGTGATGACGTCACACCGGCTGCAGATGGGGCCTCATATCGTAGCAGAGTGGCCAGGCATCGTGCGCACGTACGGGTTCTCGCATCTCTCCAACCACGCCGCAGTACCTCTCCTTTAGCCAATAATAAGGATTATATTACACTGCGCTATTCGGTATCCACTGGTAACTAGGAATGCTCATTTTAGCTTGATATCTGCTTAGCGTTAGGAAATTTGCCAACTGGTAAAGTGAGGAGCAGCTTCAGGCTGTTACATTTTTTTTTTTTTTTGACAAAGTGGTCATGAAAAAAAAAAGAAATTCTACGCTTTGAAACGAATCATCCAGCGATATTCTGTGGCGTCACCATTATTCTCTGTTTACAGCAACAATATCTGTTATAAATCATCGCTGTAAGCCAGGTACTAATTAAAATCATTTCACCATCTCATATGCATAACATATATGCCAAAAATACATACATGAGGAGGGCAGAGCAATTTTGTTTAGGTACTTCACAAGGCTTCTTCACTGCTGTTTTATTTTATTTGAGTGCATGGGACAAAAGCTATCAACAATGAGTTGTTTTGTGAAATATTGACTACACAAACAGTCCTTACAATGAGTTTTTTTGTGAAATTATTGACTACACAAACAGTCCTAAGAGCATCCATCTGCTCATCTTCAGGTGCTTTGAAGCTTGACATTGCGCTGGTTAATGCATTTTGTGAAAAAGTGCATGCGGGTACTTAAGCAGTGATTTCAGCTGCACTAATTTGACAGTGATCAGAGCACCCAAGTTAGCAGGTTTGCTTGGCCAGTAGCATATACTGAGTACAGGCTGTCTGCTTGAATTTAGACTGAAGCAGGTTGTAAACACATTCTCAAGGTCAGCCACAAATTGGTATCACTTGAGTACAAAAGGCCTCTGTTGTCCTTAAAATTAGTAAAATTAGCCAAGTTTAATACATGTGACATCTTTTTCTTTTCGGAAAAAGATTAAAGCCTTTCTCACAGTTAGTTTGAGGTAGGATTTGAGGTAGGATAGAGAGACCACAATTGTATACAGCTGCCAGCCAACTGGCTCACCCCAGGCAATGTTTTATTTTGAAGTTAAGTAATTAGTAATTATTTTTTTAAATGACTAACTATTGCCTTTAGACAATAACTGGGATTGCAGTATTTGAGAGCGCCTTCTAAAACCTCCATTCCATTTATTTCCGATAAAGAAAGCCTCATCGTTTTTCCAAGCTCTAAAGAAAGCCCGCGAAATACAAAAATTATCAGCCTGTATAGCGCTGAGACTGGGCTGTTGAGTCACGGCCGCAGCTAATTTCTGTCACTCAAACCATGCACGGTTGGGAGCACAGCAATATCGTAGCGCATGAATGCGTCAGTCACGTGATTTTTTTTTTATTTCGCGGGCTTTCTATAGAGGTGGGCAAAACTATGCACGTGAGGTTTTCTTTAGACATCTTATAGTAGCGCGAACAAAAACACACACAAGACAGGGTACAGGACGAGCGCTACAGGAAGTGAGGCTCCTTGCTCGAACCGTGGAAGCGACTATGTACGTGACCAAAGTGTCCACTTGAGGGTAGGAAGAGGAAACACATAAAGATGGGCCCGCAGTAGAAGAAATATGCTTCAGTAAGATGTGTTGTCGGCCTAGTTGGTGCAGTACTTCAGACATCTTATAGTAGCGCGAACAAAAACACACACAAGACAGGGTACAGGACGAGCGCTACAGAAAGTGAGGCTCCTTGCTCGAACCGTGGAAGCGACTATGTACGTGACCAAAGTGTCCACTTGAGGGTAGGAAGAGGAAACACATAAAGATGGGCCCGCAGTAGAAGAAATACAAGGAGCCTCACTTTCTGTAGCGCTCGTCCTGTACCCTGTCTTGTGTGTGTTTTTGTTCGCGCTACTATAAGATGTCTGAAGTACTGCACCAACTAGGCCGACAACACATCTTACTGAAGCATATTTCTTCTACTGCGGGCCCATCTTTATGTGTTTCCTCTTCCTACCCTCAAGTGGACACTTTGGTCACGTACATAGTCGCTTCCACGGTTCGAGCAAGGAGCCTCACTTTCTGTAGCGCTCGTCCTGTACCCTGTCTTGTGTGTGTTTTTGTTCGCGCTACTATAAGATGTCTGAAGTACTGCACCAACTAGGCCGACAACACATCTTACTGAAGCAGGTTTTCTTTATCGGGAATAAATGAAATGGGGGTTTCAGAAGGTCCTCCTCAACTTTGCAAATCGCATTTATTTGAACGCAATACTTAGTAAATTAGAATTGCAAAATGAAAAATTGCCTGCACCGTTTTTTTTAATCGACATTTATTGTCTTAGGGCATCAGTTGGGCTCATCAAGGACAGGGGATCGGCGTTTACGGCAGAGTTGACGCAAGCCATCCTGGAATACAGTCACACAAGCCATCGACGAACAACTGCGTACCATCCCCAGACCAATGGCCTTACGGAGCGCCTGAACAAAACGATCGCGGACATGATCGCTATGTACGTCGACGCTGAACACAAGACCTGGGACGCCATCTTGCCGTACGTGATCTTCGCGTATAACACGGCAGTCCAGGAGACGACTAGAGCGACCCCGTTTAAGCTTGTGTACGGCAGGGAGCCCACGACGACGCTCGACGCAATGCTGCCGCACGTAACCAACGAGGACAACCTTGACGTCGCCGCCTACCTGCAGCGTGCAGAGGAAGCCCGACGACTCGCACGGCTGCGTATTAAGGACCAACAGCGCACCGACAGCCGACGATACAATTTACGACGACACCACGCAGAGTACAATACAGGAGACCAAGTGTGGATTTGGACACCAATTCGCCGTCGCGGATTAAGTGAAAAGTTGTTGCGTCGATACTTTGGACCATACAAAATCCTTCGCCGCGTCGGCCCACTGGACTATGAAGTCATTCCCGACGGAACGTCAGCATCACAACGGCGACGCGCACGCCCAGAAATTGTACATGTTGTGCGACTGAAGCCATATTACGCGCGTTAAAGAATCTGTGGTGCTTAAACTTTGCAGTGTTTATGTTTAAGTTTCTCTGTTCCGGAACATCGAGGCGATGTTTTTTAAGGGGGGAGTAATGCCGCGAAACCTTCAAAACAGTATTTGTTGTTTTTTAACAGCCGCCGGCATACAGGCTTATCACTCTGATTCTGGACCGCGTATCAGTTCCGTAATCTTTGTTTGTTAATGCTCGATGTCGCGAGTCACACCTTTATCAGTTTTGTTGTAGCGCAAGATGCATCGAGATCTGTCTCGAAGGTTCCGGCCACTTGGGTGTCTTTCCACAATGTTCCAGCCCGTGCTGGTAGCTGTTTGCGACGTTATCTAGATTGTTCTGTGCAGCCTTTAAATTGAGCGTTACCGAGTGTGACGAGCATTCTTTGTTCGACGATCGACGAGCACGTTTGTTTCTATCGCCGCCGCCGAGTTGCTTAGTTCTTTTGCGGGCGCAAGTCAGCCCAAATAAACAGTTTCTTTAGTGCAATCATCGACCCCCCTTCATTTGTGTCGTCGACCTCGTCACCACTACGTGACAATATGAAGGATATGAATAAATTATTAAATAAATGTGCCAGCTAGAGATCCAAGGATGTACCATGACTACGCGGAATTGAATTGAATTTAATCTGAGCTGTCTGCTTTATTGAGCCAGTGGTAGTATTCGAGATCACGCAAACAGTCGAAGTTTTCTTACCCCGAAGTCTTCCTTTTGTTCAGACCTGGTGCGCCAGGTGGCTGTCAGCAAGTGGTTTCTCTGGCCTTACTGAAATAGTTTATTTTTAACCCTTGGCTGAAGTTAGCTTGGACACGCGGTATAAAATATGTCGGCTATCGTTTGGTGCCACAGGCTTAATAGCAAGAATATGCACTGAGCACAACTCTCTGCAACAGCAATATTGCCCACATCCAGTTTTGGCTTCACGGGTTTGACGGTAATATATGCCGGACAACGCATCGCATCAGGTGCCAGTGATGGCTTTTCACGCGGTATATCCTCACTTCTGCCGTTGATCATATATATGCGTAGTCACGCAGCAGGATGAGATGCGGCTTGAAATGATGCTCACACACTGCCAATGTTTCTGTGAGAGGCTTTTCCTGCCTTCACAAGCTTCGTTTCCACTTTGTGCGATGTTTATTGTCCCTCGGAGCAGCAAACAAAGGTGACTGTCGGCATCTCGGAGCAAAACAGTGCGAGTTGGTCTTTTTCCTGGCCATTTCGAACATCGCATGGTGCTTTTGAAGAGCTGAGATGTCTTAGTTGCTGTGATGGAAGGCAGAACTGAAAGTTCGAGGGCAAAATCGCAAGAATGTGCAGACTGCCCGGCACGCCCAGCCTTGATTTTCCTTTGCGGACGCGCACGCGGTCCTAGGATGGATGGATGGAATATAGGAGCGTCCCCTTTGAAACGGGGTGGTAGCAGAAGCTATCATGCTCATTTTTCTTCACATATCTTAATTATTGATTTAGAATGGTTAACTAAACCATCATTCTATTTATTAAATTTTGCTCCTACATTACTAACATTATGTCACTTCTCTGCTTTTAAGCCACCAATCTTCCAGCCGTTTTTTGCTAGTTTCCACCGCCGGTTTATTCACCCGGCCACTGTTATCTCTGAACCCCAGAGCTTCAGGAACAGTGATTGCACCTGCATCAACTTCCGGATGGATACCATTGCATTCGAGTATAATATGGTCAATTGTTTCACTGGAGTTTCCACATACAGCACATGCAAGGTCAAGCACATGCGTCATCTCCATTGTTAAACTTCTTTTTGTAGCTGCGTGTTCTAAGGCACCCTGATCTAGCTTCAAAAAGTAGGGCACTGCCTCTTGAGTTAGCAAAGAAATCTTCCTTCCTGATCTGCATTTTCCACTTTCGGTATAATTCCACACTGTTTTTTTTTTTTTTTTTGTTCATCGAATTTATCCAATTTTTACCTTCTGTATTTTTCACCTGTTGCTTAATGCTCTTTATTTCTCCGTCCTTGTTACTAGCATACTTACTAGTTAGTTTCCTAGTTCTTTTCCTCCATTGTGAGTCAACGCTTTTTAGGTACAGGTATTTAAATACCTTAGCTGCCCATCTGTTACTGTCCAATTTCCTCAGGCGTTCCTCATATAATATTTTACTCTGAGCTTCCCGTACTTCGAAAGATGCCCAGCCCATATTTCCCTGTACCGCCTCATTTACGTAAACGTAGTAAACGTAACTGCAGCACCACCAGCGGCGGTCAGTGGCGTCCGGCGTGCAAGAGCACGGCCGGTCTCGAGGGAGAGAACGCGCTCTCCCTCGAGACCGGCCATGGCAAGAGGCGCCCATTTTCCTTCCGTTCGCGCCACTAGAAAAGTTTTAGCTGAGCGTTTTTACGGCCAGCGGAGCAGCGGCGTATTTAGGTTTGCTCGGTACGGTGGCTCCGCAAGGGACAAAACGACAGAAGAGACGAAGAAAGCGGGCTGTTCCGAATAAAGTCCCGTGATTATTGAGGGGCTTTAGTTCCGAATAGCATCTACCGCCCCCAGGTGCCGAGCAGCCTAGCGATTAGCGGCGCATGTTTTTTCAATGGGTGTCATGTTGGACGCGGCACTATAGCTTGAGAAAGCCTACACTACTACTACTACTACTATTACTACTACTATTATTATTATTATTATTATTATTATTATTATTATTATTATTATTATTATTATTATTATTATTATTATTATTATTATTGGTTGGTGGGTTGGTTTGTGGGGTTTAACGTCCCAAAGCAACTCAGGCTATGAGAGACGCCGTAGTGGAGGACTCCGGAAATTTCGACCACCTGGGGTTCTTTAACGTGCACTGACATCGCACAGCACACGGGCGCCTTGCTTTTCGCCTCCAACGAAAAGCGGCCGCCGAGGCCGGGATTCGATCCCGCGTCCTTGGGAACAGTAGTCGAGCGCCGTAACCACTGCGCCACCCCGGCGGGGCATTAATATTATTATTATTATTATTATTATTATTATTATTATTATTATTATTATTATTATTATTATTATTATTATTATTATTATTATTACTACTACTATTAATAATAATAATGATAATAATAATAATTACTATTATTGTTATTATTATTATTATTAATAGTAGTAGTAGTAGTAGTAGTATAGAGGAAGACTCGTTTTACTAAGTTGACACTGAATTGTCTGTAGGTAACGGCCAAATTAATTGGCTAAATATTATCTTGACAGTTTTAATTATTAATGATAATAATATTAATTGGTTCACAGGAAGGGAAAGGTGCAGTATCTGTCACACTTGTGCCTGCGGACACCAAGGGAGGAAGAGAGAAAGAAGAGCCGTAGCGGGGGGCTATGGAGTTGTTCAGGTGTCCACAGACGCAAGTGAGGAGGGTGACAGGGCATGAAAAGATGCAAAGCTCCAAGTTTGCATAGTGTTCTGGGCAATTTGGGCATGCAGGGGAACGTATGATTCTGTATAGAAAAGATAGGGCAGGAGTAAGCAGTGTATATAGTTGTATGCGTCTAAGAATGCGAATTTGCGTGGTAGTGAGAAATTAATCAGGAAGAGGAAGTGTACGGAGTGTTTAATGTTGTCGTAGTGAACGTTGATTTCTTTTTTGTAGTGAAGAGTAGCGTCCCACGTTGGTGGATAAGGCCAGGGAATCCCAGGCGCCTGGTGTTGAAGTTCGCGGGCGAGGCGATGCACTACCGCATTGCCTGGGATTCCAGCGTGACCAGGAATCCACCTCAGTGTTACAGTGTGGGGACGTAGTTTGGTAAGAGCTCTGTGTAGATCATCGTGTAGTTCTTCAGGAATGCGACCCGTGTGAATGGCGCGTATAGCTTGTATTGAATCAGTGTATATGGTATATCCTGAAGGGTTAGTGGGTGCTTGTGCAAGGTCTTGAATACTGGTAACTATTGGTAGGGTCTCGAGAGTCGCTGTAGGAGGAGGATCTATGTAAGGACCGAGGGTGTGCGTCACTACATCGCTACAGCTCTAATTGAGTAAGCAGCCGCTCCGACGTTAGTTCATGCATCTGTGTAGATGATCGTGGAATCTGTCGGATGAACATGGTTGGAAACGCGAGCGGAACGTCTGCCTGTGTTAGTGTCGGGTGCAACGTTTTTTGGAATGGGGATTATTCTGAGCCCCGCCGGGGTGGTGCAGTGGTAAGACGCCCGACTACTGTGCCGGAGTTCCCGGGATCGAATCCCGGCCTCGGCGGCTGCGTTTCGATGGAGGCGAAACGAAGTGGCGTCCGTGTGCTGTGCGATGTCAGGCACGTTAAAGATCCCCAGGTGGTCGAAATTACTCCGTAGCCCTCCACTACGGCCCCCCTTTCTCTCTATCCACCTTCACTCCCACCTTCATCCCTTCCCTTACGGCGCGGTTCAGGTGTCCACAGAGCAAGTGTGACAGATACTGCGCCTTTCCCTTCCTATGAACCAACCAACCAACCATTATTCTGAGGTTATCCGGGAGCGAAGAAGGAAGAGTAATTATAGGGAGGTCTATAGTTTTGAGTCCAACCTGCTGTAGTATCCAATGTCCTTGTTTGGTGCTAGAAAGTCGTGCCATTTGCCGGTCGCGATGTTGTTGTATGAGGTCTCCCAGAGGCAAGAACAGCCCCGTAGAGTATAGGCGCTCCGTGGACGTATGTACAGGGACGTTAAGGGCGGCCTTGTACAATATGTGAAGCGCAACCTCAATCTGACGTCTTTGGCGACAAGTTAGGGTAAGGTAAGGAATCGCATATAAAATTTTGCTAAGTGCTAATGCGTGGACAAGCTGCCTGACTTGACCCTCTCGCAGCCCGGCGTGCTTATTGACTATGCGGCGAACTAGATGCGTAAGCTGATTGCAAACTTTAACGGTTGTAGATACATTGGCCTGATTGGTTGACTCATGGATATGAAGTCCGAGGATCCGGCAGGATGATACACGAGGGATGGGGTGACCTGCCATTGTGAGATTGATCAGCTGGTTATGTTGGCGTTGATAGCGAGTTTTTGCAATCAGCAGCAATTCGGATTTTTCAGGTGCGGGAGATAGCCCTACTTTATCAAGGTAACTAACGACTGCATCGATACCTTGCTGTAGGGTCTCCTCTACTGCTCCAGGAGACCCAGAAGTGCACCAAAGAGTAAGGTCGTCTGCATAGGATGTGTGTTTTAGGTTTGGGATAGACGCTAAAGTACGAGATAGGGGAGCCATTGCAAGGTTAAAAAGGGTGGGTGACAGAATAGCGCCCTGAGGAGTACCACGTGTGAGGGGGAAAGGATCAGATATCGAATCGGGGAGACGGAACTTGGCCGTACGGTCGCGGAGAAATGCTGTGAGGTAGCCATACATCTTCGGACCACAGCCAGTAGAGGCAAGAATGTTTAATAGAGGATCGTGGGCAAGGTTATCAAAAGCTTTCCGCACATCAAGGGCCACTATGGCTTGGATCTGGGAAGTGGGCGGAGGGTCAAATTCGTGCATGAGGAGAAAAAATAGGTCCTGAGTAGACACACCTTTTCGGAAGCCCATTTGTTGAGGGGGAAAGAAATCTATGGATTCAAGATGAGTCTCGAGCCGACTGAGCACCATCCGCTCCATGGTTTTTCCCAGGCATGATGTTAAAGAAACTGGGCGGAGGTTTTGAAGCGCAGATTTTTTGCCTGGCTTTGGAAGTACCCTACTGAAAAAACTGTAAGGGGCAAAACCTCACATTTTTTCACACAATCTCACTCAATTCACATAACAAATCACGTACAAGTCGCATATAATTGCATAAGTTCTCATAGTTTCTTGTACATTATCATAAATTATGTACGATATTTTATGATAATGATGTGCACCGTATGAGACTCTATGCGATTAAATGAGATTTTATGAGGTTATTGCCCCTTAGAACTTTTGGTTTTTCAGTAGGGTAGGGTTATAAGTGATTGTTTCCAAGATGCTGGGAGTGTGCTTTCTTCCCAATGTAAGTTTATAATGCTCAGAAAATGTTCTTTGTCCTTGTCAGAGAGATTTCGAATGAGTGAGTATGTAATCTGGTCTTCACCTGGGACTGACTTCCGTTTTAGCTGTTCTAGCGCCCAGTCGAGATCCCAAAGGGTAAACGGCTGATCGAGTTCTACATTGGAAGCACCAGTGTACGGAGTATAAAGGCTGGGTAGGGGAGGAGGAATGTAGAGATCGCGGAGTTGGGCTGTTAAGGCATCCGCGTCTAGTTGAGAATAGTGCTTCTCGAGAGTGGGAACAGGCGCCGGTTGAGGCCCGAGTAATTCTGTGAGTAAATGCCAGGTTCTTTTTTGATTTAGTGTGCCGTTAATGGTGTTACAAATTTTGTTCCATTGATTGGTGTCAAGTGTAACGCAGTGTTCTTTAACCTGTCGCGTCAATTCGGTGACTCGGTCGGAGAGGCGAGCATTATTGGGCTGAGTGCGAAGAGTGCGCAAGAGTCGTTTCCGCCTCTTCCAGATTCGTACAAGGTAAGGGTCCGGATTATCTGACGGGGCTGAAGTAGAACTCTCCTGCGTAGCTTGTTTCTGAGCATGTTTGAGTGCTTTTGTCCAGCTCTGAAGACTGCCAGTAGTATGAGAGGTGTCGCGTATAGTGCGAAAGGTATTCCAGTTTGTGTGGGAAATTTTACGTTTACGCGGACGGGTACGGCTATAGGGACAGTGATGTTAATAATGTAATGGTCGCTGAGCAATTTTTCATCTGTAACTTACCAGGTGACCTCTCGCAGTCCGCGGCCCACTGTGAGGTCTGGCATGGTGGATTGTTGGTTCCTGTAACCTTCCCGGGTAACGGAGTTTGGGGTGTTATAAACAGTTAATTGAGCTCCGTTTAATGCGTCGTTGAGTATACGGCCAGGTCGGAAGGTGTGTGGGTAACCCCAGATAACGTGCGGGGCATTAAAATCCCCACCTATAAAGAAGTCGGAGTCTCGAAACAATCTTGAAGTGCATTAGCGGTTTGAAAAACGTGTACTCTGTAGGAGGGTTATAAAAATTTATAATCGAGATAAGTGATCAGAATACAGTGTAAATGCAATAAGGTGACGTTCAAGACGACTGGGGACTTCAATGGCCTCAAATCGGATGTCCCGACGAATATAAGTGCTCACTAATGGGGCACAGTCGCTGTCATGCGCTGCATGCAGGGCACGGTAGCCCGGAATACCTTTAAGAGCACGCGATTCTTGAATGAGAATGACGTGGGGCTGCGAGGGTAAAGTCAGGAGCCATTGGATAAAGAGTGTTCGATTGGTACGCAGGTTTCTGCTATTCCACTGTACAATGTGTATGTGATTGTTCCCTGCCATTCTTAAGCTACGTTAGCGCGCTTCTCGGGAGGGACAGAAGAGGATGCAGCAGTTGCTTCAGGGGATGTAGATGGTGTTGTGAAACTCTTATCTGCGATCACAAGGTTCACGCTTCAGAGCGCAACTGCAGCCGATATTCAGCGAGCAGCCGAGTACGCTTATTAAATGGCCACACAAAAAAGGAAGAAAATTACCAATCGCAGATGGAAAACCTTTCATGAGAGAGGTTTATGCCATAGCCATAAATGTCGCTCCACTGTTGAGTTGACATTTCCAGCCCAGCTCGCTATCAGTGGGTTATATATATAAAAAAAAACGCTTCGTACCGTTTTCTGATATGTCCTCACAACATAACCTGCGAGAAAAGCTTCTGGTGCTACCTCATCGTGTTCATCTGCTTCACAACACATCGTTACAAATCTTAGTTCACTGGCCAGCTTCCTGGTAACTAAATAGGTTAAACAACGTGACGGAAACACAGGAAAAGAGGACGACACAACTAGCGCGGTTGTGCCGTCCTCTTCTCCTGTGTTCCAGTCACGTTGATTGTACTGTTAACCTATAATTGATCACCGACAAGTCCAATCTGCTGTCCCTTGTAGCAAATTCAATGGCAGCTGATAGGGCATTATGCTTCTGCATCTGGACTTTTAACCTCAGCGCCGCTTTCATTTCAGAGGAAGCGAGTGCATTTCCACTCCTCGCTACTGCCTTTGTCTGAAGCGAGCTCAGCAGATAAAATTTGAGGGTCTCTTAGATGTCTCTTAAGCGGAGGACGGCGAAAGCCTACCCTTGTCCTATCATTTGCCTCTCATCTGCCTCTCATCGTTTGCCACAGTTCGTCATTTCAAGTAGTCGTTTAATATATTGGTCGTTTTCCAGTCATGATGAGTCTGCCTGCGTAGTCATTGTAGCCCTTACCACTCATAACTAAGCAGGTTACTCATTTAGAATCAGCAGTGGTCATTACATGTCATCCTTTCACATATTGGTTATTTCGTAGTAATTAGCAGTAATGATGAGTCATGCCTAGCTATTCATTACCACACATCGCTAAGCACTTGTACTCATTTCTAATCAATTGCGGTGATTACATGACATAGTTTGATATACTGGTCATTACAAATCATTTTAGTCATTATTACCCATTATTAGTCATTACCTCTATCAATATCTATAACTTTTATTGATTACCTATCACGATCAATTATTTTCATTCTTAATCTCACTCTTTGGACGTCCGCTTTTGCGACAGACACACCAGTGCACAGATGCGACACACAGATTACCGCCACAGCTTCTGCGCACAGATTTTCGCTCCATGAGCCTAGAACGGCTTTCGCCTTAAAAAAACAAACGCATCCCGTCTCAACATTAACGTGCTTGCACACGCGCACACAAAATTTTGCGTTTACCACGCAGACACGAGGCGAACACGTCCAGAAAGTAAGCAAACCGCGCGCTCAGAGCCGGCGACACCGGCGGCGACGTGTCCCCGAACAGTGGCGCCCTCAGCAGAAATAGCGGGCGCAACTGTAAACTCCCCAAGGGCGCGCCCTTGCCCATTGACGGCGGCGCGACGCAGCAGGCCGCACCCAGTGCGCTTCCATCGAGCGGCGGTGCCACTGGGCTTAACCTTGATAAGCCTCCCATTTTTTTTTTACGATGGTATTTGGCATATTTCACAAACATTTCACTAGCTACACAATTATAGGAGCACAGTAGTATTTAATGCAGGTGGCACATTTTAGTTTAATTTGGGTGTATCTTGTCACCGAGTCTCTGGTGTCGAGATAACACATTTCCTCGTTGATCGCATTCGGATGAGTATCTCAAACTCATTCGATACCTAATGTCGTTTTCATCGAATGTTATATTTTCTCGTGTAGCAGCAAACAAATATCATTTTGAACGAACGTCATTCGATGGAAAATGCATTAAATTTGCCGTGTGACAAGGCTGAGTGATAACTATGTTTTCAGTGTTTTGCACCTTCTGTGAACACTTTTTGTTTAAACTTGGTTGCCTCCGCTGCTGGGAATGTACAATACGCATTAGATTTATGAAATGCTTAGCCAGGCAATCTTTAGCGTGCATTGACATCGCACAGAACACGGCTGCATTTTGCGTTTCGCCTCCACTTAAACGCGGGTGGCGCGGTCAACTTCGATCTTCCTCTGTAGCCTGAGCCACTGCGGCAGGTTATTGAACAGACATTTTCTAATATGTGTTTTGAAACTTGCCATCCAATTACTTTGAAGACCAGAGCCAGTGTTCCTGTTGGCTGGCAAGATTACGAAAACATAACATGTCGCTGCACTTGATATTCAGTCTAAAGGCTCTAGAGCTTGTTATAAAGCACGCTGCAGTTGGCCGCGAGGGTTCATACAAATGAAATGAAGATGATCCTACAATAATAAAATAGGATATAAAATTTAAATCTAATATGTTCTTGGCTAACCTGAGATGCAGCTTTTCAGATATTGCCTCTGCTGATATCCCACTCCTCCATGAAATTATCTACCCGATCTGCCTTTTTGACGACGGAATAGGTGAAATCCATGCTGTACAGGCAGTGGTAAAGCGCAAGCATGAAAAACCTGAACTCTTGGTACAGGAGCCCAATATGCACTATTCTTCTGATGCTCAGAATGCTGGTTTGCAAGCTGGCTGGCTTTTCCTGCGGTCGCACTGGTACGAAACCGCTCGCATTTTCGACGACGCTGCCTAGTTTGCTGTAGAAATTTATTGCATGTAAACGAAGCAAGCGTGTACCATTAAGCAAAGAAAGAACATTGATTCATAGCTCAAGGAATGAACGAATTAGCGTGGCGTTGTAATGAAAGCGGGGCACTCAAAATGAGCTCCACTTCGTACCTTGTTGACGCCAGTCTGCAAGAGACACTTGATGCATATGGAGGCGATGTAGTTTCAGACGGCCGTGATATCGAACACATGTTCACTAATATAAAGGGCGATCCCTTTGTGCACACTGTCACCGCGGAAGTGCCCGCGAGACTCGCACAAACGGCAGATCGCACGCGCGCACCACGGCCACGCTTGCCGCATGAGGCCCGCCTCGGGTTCCGACGGCCGCCGCTACGCGGCTTCCAGTGGCGCCCCTATAGGCGCTGCGCATGGCGTATACGATCTAGTTGCTTCACGCTGAATGATTGTTGCATAGCACGTATACCGCTGCCACAATGATTGCTCGTCTTTTATTTGGGCACGAAATAATCTAGATACGCCGATCGCAGTCAGCGCACGGGGTGGCTTGAGGAGGGGGGGGGGGGGGGGGGTACGTGGTGCATGCTGCAATTTTCATTCTGTGCAAAGAACAAACTATAGCAACTTTGTTGTTTCATGTTCGCGCCAATTTTTTTTTTCTACTAACCATCACCGAGACTAACCCCATCTTTCGATGCAGTTCATTCTTGTCTCTGAAGATAGAGAGCGCGGGTTTAGACTAAGGAGATTTAAGATATGGCAACTCGCCCCCACGCTATCACATGGTAGGGCGCCGATAATTTCCGGCCAAAATTTATCAGCGGAACAATTGTGGCCACTTAACTATTTACTGTCCCGTGAGAGCCTTTTCGATCGATGCATCGCAGCGGATTTCGGTTTTATTCGCTTCGAAGAATGAACAAAATACACTTAAAACCATCAATTGATAGTCGTTCGCTGTCGTAAATAGGCAAGTGTCGAAACGAGACTACAGGCCTTTGTTTCTCTATAGATGCGTTCAACAGCATCGCCCTAAATAACGGTGCGTTATATTTCGCAACACACGAGTCACTTTTTCGACTAAAAATTTCCTCATCATGAAGCTGTTGAACCATTACTGTTCCTCAAAGGGCAGTAGGTAAGTACTGCACGCGTTCAATGCGCTTAACGCGCGCAGTATTCCCAAATCCTACCTAACGTTAGTATAGCAGGGAGGTTGTTTCATTTTGGTGTGAATCTCCACTAGCGACGCTTCAAAGCAGGTAATCTTATTTGCTAGAAAGTACGCGCGTATTTGCAGCGCAGGGACGCTCACCTTTGCAAGAGCCCCATAGCAAGAAACTTTTTTAAAAAAGGAAAGACTGAACTCGCGAGAACCATTTCAAACCTGCGCGTAGAGACGCGATAGCTTCGATAATGCAAAGGCAGAGCGAGCCAAGTTGGCAGGCAGCTGAGGAGGTCAGGTTGCGCCTTTAAGTCAATCAAAAAGGAACTTCGGAGGACCATGTCGGGTGCAGCGGCGTGCAACAGCCTACCCTCCTGTTCACCCTAACAGTGGACTACCCTGTAAATCTGCGATAAAAGCATTATGCAGGAAATAGAAAGCTCACAATCAACCGATGGGCGCAGCCACGGCACGAGCGTGCTATACGCTTGCTCATTTTGAAACCAGGCGGCGCCGAGTGCGATTTTAAGCGCGCCCCCTGGGCAGCGCAGGTTCCCTTATCGCTCCAACGGCGAGTATCCTGTTATGCACACTCCTCGATAAATGAAAAGTTTGTCAAGGTATCTGCATGCATTGTTCGAGACAAAAATCGTTTGCTTCATTTAGGAAATGCTGACCTGAAATACACATTATGCTGAACCAAGTTCCGCAGGCATGCAACGTTATGTAGAATTCGTAGTCTCCATAATGAAACCGAAGATGAAAAGCCCACCAGTAGTTCTCACCTGTGTGCCTATAAACACGTAGTACAATAAAACATTTGTAAACAAAGTAGCATGTGTTACGAGACGCACAACTTTCAGTAGTCCACTCCGGTAGGCTTTCTGCTGGGCCATCCAGTCACTAAAAAATACCACGTACCCTGATGCTTCTGAGTCTGGCAACTAAGTAGGCTATATTCCCAAGAATCATTGCGCGAAAAAGCGAGCGAGCGGCGTCAGAGGAAGTTAGCTTGCGGAGGCTGCGCGCGCGCCCTCCGTTTACTTCCTCCATGGATCTGGACTTTCTCCCAGGTGTCTTCTGGATTAACCCCCCAAACTGCTACAGTATGGTTCCTATCAGTGGTTCAACAGCATTTTTGTAGTTCATTGCAGTGATGACGAGTAAATTTTTTTATCCAATATTTTCTCCAAGGCAACACAGCGTGGCATTCGGCCGTAAAAATTGAACACTGGGGCTGTCTTATTGTTTTCTCTTACTATTGCACTACCAACTTTGAGCAGTCTGCATAATATGCAATGCAATTATGAAACGTCACGTACAAAAAAACGCTTTAATTGGTCAATTTTACTTCATGAAGAACCAGCAATTAGTCTTATCCTGATAACCTACCTAGACGTCCGTATGCACAAGCGGTTAGCACACCATTTTCAAAATGATGTACTAACAGACACTCGACTTTTTTCGTGATGTGATGAAATTGGCAACTAAGTAGGCTATATTCCCAAGAATCATTGCGCGAAAAAGAAGCGAGCGGCGTCAGAGGAAGTTAGCTTGCGGAGGCTGGCGCAACGGCTCAAAATCTGTTTAGCCCCACGTCCCTCCTTAATCCTGCGGACAATATCGTTTGTTAAACCGTGACGAGATGCTTGAATATTGCATCTTCGCTTCCTTTGATTTTCAGAGCACCGAGCAAGGATTGTTTGCTTCAGAAACTACATGTTCCTGTTTACGGCGTGCAGGCCTAAAAGTGCCGCAAGTGAACCGCTATGTGGTGCAGCAGCTAACGCTAAATCTTTTGAGCGCAAAACTCGCGAGAAGTGTCACTTGATTCGCCACCGTTATATACAGCATTACAAGCACGTCACAAGGTAAACGTGTGCCCGACGTCACTGCGAAATAAGTCGTGGAGGAAGGACTGTGGATTGCTGGGAGCTAGAGGCCTGTCAGCAAGTAGACCGGAATTCAAATGTACCCATTGTTCCCTGTTACATATGCTTACGGTGAGTGTGCAGCGTTTAAGGGGAGAGACCGCAAAGGAGCTGTTTGCTCGGATCTAACATGTGTCCAGAACCTGCTGTGGTGTGCACCTTTGGATACTCCGAGGAATATTTGTCAGCCAGTTTGGTCTTGTTTGTAGCTCCGCTTAAAATGTAACTTCCTGCCTTTGGTGCCGCATCATTACACCGTTGGCACCAGCCACTTTTCTCACGAATTGTGGCAAACCAAGCGCCTATATGTTGAGTGAAAAGCCGTCCCGGTGCGCAGTGGTAACTAGCAGTCGTAGCGAGATTTATTGCCCGCCTTAAATAACGTTGCGTAATCGGGGTGAATTTCCCCACCAAGTTGGGACCTTGCGATAACTGTCGACTGCCCAACTTATCACAGCGAATGCTTAGTGCTGTTGCCTATTAATGTATGGACCGACGCGCACCGGCAACTCCAACTATAGGCAGAACAGCCACACGGGCCCTCTTGTTGGACAAACAAAAAACGTGCCCGAGGCATTTATTCTTCCCTCCTGCAAGAGCGCGGCGACCTTCGCTACAAACAGAACACTTCCGGCGGTCCTGGGCAAGAGTCCGTCGACAAAGTTTTCTACACCCCGGCTGATGGTTACTCTCACGTTGCTGCAAAGAGAGAGAGAGAGAGGTAGTCGTTGAAAAGACCGGCTAGGAAAATGGCTTGACGATAACACGCTACAATGAGCCCGAGATGCGAATGTTTTGAAAGCGATTTTCCGCGTACAGCTTCGCACTGTGCGTAGTTGTCAGCAGGCTCATACCACTACTTGATCAATGCCCTCAATTTCCTATTCGCCACTCCTTCCATAAAATAAGCCTCACCGCACCCTTCGCAACGCTTTCCAGAGTATCCCCGCCAGACTCAGCTGCAGTTTGTCACGCACGTTCGGGTACAACCAGATATCGAATACGTTATTTATACAGGCACTCAAAAGGAAGCGTAGAATTCGGCAAAGGTTCCTCTGGTTGTCCCCATTACCAATGAGGGCTAAGCTTTGAACCCTCACGTAATCAGAGACAGCTGGGTATTGGATCCCCAAAAAAAAATGCTCGATAACGCTACGCAACTACTCGGGTGAAATCTGACAATGCAGCCGACGCTAATCGGTGAAAGGAAAACGGGCCTTTCTCCCCATTCCGAAAAAGCGCTACCACACAAGGGAATCCACACCTACTTTCCAATTATATTGTTCCTCCCGGAAACTTACCAATTCTCATTCTACAGCACGCGGACAGAGGCCCGCCGCATTCAGTTTCCTGGCTAAAAGCAGTACCAGTCAGTTCCCTCCAAAGGATTAACATTCAAAACTACTTTTACGTTTCACTCAGCTATACCGATGGCTAGAGACGCTCGCTAAGGATAATGCAGCAAGCCATCGCCGACCATGGTACGCGCTCACACCGCACGTTATGGCCGCGAATTTCCGAAAAGTGCGGTGAAACGATGCAACACAAAGAATTGGAATCGCTTGGCCATTTTCAACTTTCAGAACTACGGCGCTGACACGTTTATCTAGGTTAGCCTAACGCAACCAGCGCCATCCAAACCACATTTCGTCTTGGAGGAAATATGAGCGGAGACTACGGTACTGTTCACTCGATTCACCTTAAGCACCACTCTGCGTAGTTGCACGACCCTCACCACGAGACTCGCAACGGCGCTCGTGTAACACCTACAGGCTTCTATTTACCACCTAGCGAACTTTCAGATAACGCTCACATTAAGCCTCGAACAGCCACACGTCAAGCAAACGGTCCACGCCAGTTTTCACGGCAGACCCACCGTCGAAAAACCACGGAGGGTCAAAATGCCGTTCGCTTTAACTCTGGCACACACACTGTTGTCGCGGACGACACGGTGCTGAGCGGTTCATACACAGCACGTCACTTCACGTTAAGCAAGTCTGGGACGGCCGGATTGCGAGCAGGAGTCAAACTTCGGCCGCCCAGACGTCCCAACCAATAGCAAAGGTGCAAAAGCGAGGGCTGCGATCTCTTCGCTGCTCCCCCCGTCGCCCTTCACAACTGAAGCACTTCTCCCTAACCTCCACGACATGCAGAACGTGACGCCACGACAACCGCACCTGGGTCGTTCATTATTCAACAAAGGTTCCACACGGAGGGGCGCAGCCCCTACATACAGTACCGCGATCGTCACCTCCGCGCCACCGTCAATGGAAGGGGTAGGTGCCGCACCAATATTTCTAGAAAATGCACCCAAATTTCTGCATGCAAACGGCTTAAGGATGCAAAGCCTCTCGGCTGTTTTATAAAAACATGCGAAAATTACACACTGCTTCTTAAAAATCTCGTGAAAGATTTTTCTTCGAAGTGGTAGTGCCAGAAATCGTCGACGCTGGCTGTACAACTACACAGGCTATTAAAGCAATGGCATGGAGAAGATAGATCCACAGGGCAGCCATACTCCTTCCAAATTGGGTGGCATGGAAGAATACTGCACTCCAGGGGAACCAGATGTGCGTCTTGCAACTAAGCAGGCAACACCGAAGTTTGCGGGCTCTGCACAGCCAGCTGATGTGACGCGGGGGCAGGGTCCTGGGATGCAAACCCGAGGCCGCCGCCGCTGCTGCTCGGAGCACAACACCACGGGGCTTCTTCCCAGTGCACACGCATGACTCAAGGAGGACCAGAAGAGAGCAACCACCACGGGGATCGAAATCAAGGGCACACGGTTCTCTTCCATCAGTTCTCGGTACACTGTATGCGCAAACAGGAGGGCAAACAAAAGGAATCGGGTGACAGCTCCAGTAAATGACAATGTTCTTTTTTTAATATAACGATGCTGCTGCGAGAGGAGGAAGGAGAAAAGGAGGAGAAGGAGGGGGCTCAGCGGAGGGGGGAGGGACAGGAGGGAGGCGCGTGAAGTGAAGAGAAGACTGGGTGGGGCGGAGTCCAACACGCGTAAACGAGATGTCAACGAGAGAGGCGCCTCGTGGGGAGGAAAGTAAACTGGTCAGCTACTAAAGATCATAAATACAGCAGTGGTCGCAGACACTCACTGGCCCCTCCCTGTTCCGCAAGGGGAAGAAAGCGCTTCCTAAGTTTAGGCGGGCTTTTTAAGAGGGCCGCCGCGCATAGTCATCTATTCTATGCATTTCCCCGCCCCCTGCCTTCTCGACCTTTGGGACAAAAAAAAAATAGCTCTGCGCATCACTAGAATGTCGTCCTCCAAGGTAAAAAAAAAAACACTATCCAACAGCAGAACTCGAGGAGGACATATGAAAAAAAAAAAAAAAAAGCTGTACACGAACCTGAACATTTAAAAATAAACGATGTCCAAGAAGAGTGGGTAGTGGTACGATAAAAAAAAATGTGGTTGCTGCCGTCGCATCGTCGCAGAGGAGGCACGAATCCTTCATTTGAAAACAAGCATTAAACCTAGGCTCTTTCTCGTCTGAGTATAGACCACATGCACACACTGCCTCAAGCCCAGTCGCATGTGAAAAACTAACCAGCAGCCCAGTGAACACACCCCCTCCCCTCGTTCAGGCGAATGAAGACTGGTTAAAGCGAATAAAAAAAAAACCAACGGAAGACTTGGGATTCTTGCTGTTCCAGCTCCCTCCGAAACGGCCGCAACAAAGGAGTGTCACAGGTGCATTTTTAGCTATGGCAGACTCGGCAAAAACAACCAAGGGCCAGCGCGAAACAGGCACAACTATGGGAAGGAAAACTGGGCACCAACAAAGTTCCCTCAGGAGGGAGAGTACGAAACATTGGACCAGCTCTTTGACCACCCCCCACCCCCAACCCACACACAAAAAACTGGGAGACTCGGGCGGCCGCAACACTACACACACCACGGGTCAAAAAGTGACACCACACAACGTGACCGCCGGATGTTATGCCCCTCTCTCGCGGACGGGAGAGGGTTTTGGCAAGACGAGAGAGACAACGGGTGCCTTCCAGCTGACACGACGAAAAACAACGAAGTAGGGGGGAGGGGGCGCAAAGAAAGTGGTCAGGAGTGTGGAGCGGGGGCAGTGAGGAGTGGGGTAGGCGCAGCGGCGGCGGCAAAGACCACGACGACCAGAGGCGGCGGCAGCGGTGGGAGGAAAAGGAACAGGGGCAGGAGGAGAGGGGAGAGGGCGGTGGCGGCGACGTTGGCGGCCGCGGCGACAGCAGCAGCAGCAGCATCAGCACCATCATCGGCCGGCCGCGGGAGGTGGTGGTGACGGTGTTGTCGGCGCCGCTGCTGCTGCTGAGGCGGCCGCAGCGCGATGGGAATGCACGCGGAAGGGGCTCGGCGCACACACGAGGATCAATTGTCACCACCTTCCTGCTGCTCGTCGCCGTCCCCCTGGGTGTCCGACGTCCACAGCTGCACAAAGCAAGATCAAAGGGCACACTTTCAGTCTATGCATGCCCCACAGGCTCAATTAACATGAACAAGGAGTCACCAGAACTGGCCAGTTCCTCCCATATCAGTACAAGGGCAACTCACTAGGCTGCTGACATGGCAGGTGTGGCTTAGTTCGCTATGTTTATAATGTCCCACGAAGCTAAACTGCAAGAGGCCGCAATGGAGGAAGTTCCTCACTGTGTAGTAGCACTAACGGAGCACCTAGCACCACATTTTTTTTTTTTTAAATTTTTCAAAGGGTATATACACTGTGACAAAGTTTATTGATAGGAACGAAGCTGTTGCAGCTCTGCTTAATAGTAGCAGTGTTAATGGCTTCAGTCTGCAAGCTCCCTTCGAGAATCCATGTCTGTACATATGCACTTCACTACTAGATCGCTAGCCCCCTTAATTCGTGCCTTCAGTAACACGCTCATAAGCATAGTCACAAGCTGCCCAATTATGAGAGGAACCGCCCAGCTGGGACAAGTCCCACCACACAAAGCCGCATGAATGTGCCTGCAGGAGCAGCTCCTATGCCAAGCCACTGGTCTCTGCCAGTCCACTCATGGCCAGGTTATGGTGGGAGCAAGTCCTGAATATATCTGGAAGCATTTTTATTTCCTTTACCACTCAATTCAATTTAGTTGCACACATGAAACCTCAGCTCGGAGCTCGCTCTAAACACAAGCGCCGGTTTTTTGACGTGGCAAAAAAGCGCCCCACAGGTACACACGTCTGGTTGGCAGATACTGCACAGTGCATACGATAGGGCACAGAAAGGGAAAGGGGTACAGCCAGACACTGTGCCATGCCATCGTAACAATAGGAGCCACTAGGCTTTGCACCATCCACAAATTTGATGAAAAAGCTGAACAAGTGTGCTCCGAAGCATCAGGTCACCAGTGTGAAGGCAGCTGGAAAGCCATAAAGGTCAATGCGAGTGGAATGCAACACAGCAGGCGAGAATGCCGTTTGACAGTTTGGCGTTGCTGCTTCGAGCACAGGAGAGTCAATTTTTACCTCACCAAAAGCGCAAATGGAAGCAACTACAGAGCTTGACTGTTTTGGAAACTGCCCAGATAATAGGCACAATAGGCAGCAATGTCCACTGTGATGAGCTTGTCACCGATGCCACGCATTATTATACTGGATCGAAAGGAAACATGTCTGCTGAAGTGTACCATGTCTTAGTTAAACCCAGTAGGTTGTGTAAGCAAGGCTAACAAAGCTTCTCTTTCTGTTCTGCGGCACGGCGTGGCTACCGATAGTGTTTACCCGACGGCTTGAAGAGGCGCCCCATCTGCGGTCGCTCTAAGGTCAAACATGGCTACCAGCCGAGCTTACGCGACGGGCTGAAACCTGGCATAGTATTGCTTATGCAATAAAAAGCATTATTGCAGCCACCCGCACTGGAGAAATGCGAAAGCATCGACAGCAAGCCAACTACTGGCACAACCTACACTAAAGCTGAGGCGACGCACATGCTGTCACCTCTTCATGACATCCTGTGGTAGGCTACACCACTGTCGTAGAGGGTGCAAATTTCCCATAGAGTCACTACTTCTGCCGCTACCCTCTCCCATTACGTCAAGCTCTTGCCAGGATATGCCATGACGTCACGTTGTTGCTAAAACGCACACCATGACATCAGTGGCGGTGTCTCCATGCCAACAACATTGGCATGATACCACGAATGCAACTTTTTTGGCATGGTCAAAAATTTGATCATTTTCTTATTCATGTTAATTAATAGTGCACTTTAACTATTCCAATCCTTTATTCATCTTGCTTGTGCTTCTTTTGCCGTAACTTCTCTAGTAAGACTCTAGTCAAAAGTCCCCATCAGTTTCGTACTTTCGCATCAATAATGAAAGATGGGAGGGAGCACAGGCAAGCTGTCAAACTCAAAATGGAATCGAGCAACGATAAGCAGGTGAGAAGTTCACTCCAGGGCACAATGCAGTTGGCAGCAAGCCATTTAAGGAAGCCTACTCCCCGGCACATATTCTTTAAAGCATAGGACAGGCCAACAGCTCCAAACTATGTTCTTGCGAATCTCAAGAAATGTGCAGAGGCTTCCGCAAAACGACATACCAGCTGTACTCGAAGGACCGCTTAAAGCCAGCGGCAATACAAGCAGACGGCGAAAACTTTCGATTAGCATGTGAAGGCGGCAGCGAAACTACAAGCAGCTGATCCCTGCAAACCCTGGGAACACTGCTGTTTGCTTCAATGAAACAAGCAAGGGTGGAAGCAGGCTCAAGCATTTTGGAGCAGTAATAAAGCCATTTCGGAGCATCTGAATTATGCTTTGGAGCAACTTTTCAAGGTCAAACGCCTTTGATAATTGCAGTTTTCCTTTTCTGAAATATACAATCATTATTCTGATTCCTTTTTATGCCAGCTCATTGCCTTTCCAACTTCACACTCATCTCTGACATGACAAATGGCCAAAGCATGTAAAGGCATATGATATAACACAGGCTGACCTGAGCAACAACTTGGAACAGACTAGCAGAAAACGAAACGATTGCTGGCGCACTTGGTAACTGAACACCTAGCCTGGCGTAATGCACTTGCCTATCTTGACTTGATATACGCAAATGTCGAGTCTACCCCTTCTATGCACTCAAGCAGTGCCACTAATTTAGAGTTATGCATATACTTTTTGATCCTATGTCTGCGCTGATAAATTCCTGAGCACTGGTCAGTAGTGCCTTCAAGAAAGAGTTATGCATATACTTTTTGATCCAATGTCTGCGCTGATAAATTCCTGAGCACTGGTCAGTAGTGCCTTCAAGAAAGATGGCACTGAAGGCTAGCCTTTTCATCCTTCAGCATTTTTACTTCACTGCCTCCAGATAATAGTTCATTCTTTGCTTGAGGAACACTGGAGCTCATTTTTAAGATCTTGGCATAGGCCCTGTATTCCTTTCTAACACTCTTGAGAAGCTTCATAACGATTAACACCTTTAGCATACCAACCCATAACACCTCAAGTATGATTTTGTCTACCGTAAGGCTGACAACCTTGACATTGACAAAAATACTCGATGGTCTTGTTTTCACAGCAGAACCATTAGAACAACTTGTGCAGTTTTTTGCAGTCAGACAAGTTTCCTAATGGCTTGCAGTAGTCTGCACTATTTGCTTCGCCTTGCTGCTCGCGCTTCTCTCCACCAGTAATTCAAAAGGCTTGGAGAAGCTGCTATGTCACACGCACAGTGCATTGTTTTTCCACAATTCCCTCTAATAGCCTGTGGCTCACTCTAAACTTATTTGCTAACATTTATTATGCTCCATGCTTCCCTCCTTTATAAAAATTATACTCCAGATGATTGCAAGGTGCGTGGATATCTCTGCCCTCGGTGCTGCAATATTTTTCCTAGGTTCTGCTAAATTTGATGGCAGAAAATCGAGGCAGCCAGTTTAGAGCAATTTTGGAGCGATATTGCATTTTGGAGCAGGATGGAGCAGAAAAGCAGTTTGGAACAGAATGGAGCAATACTTCCACCCCTGAACATTGCATGCATACATACGGGCATTCTTGCAGCCTACGGTGGACAAAATATAAGACGGGACAATTGCTGGTTAAATGACAGAACGCACCAGCACAGGAGTAATAGACTCCACCTGTTGGCAGCACTTATGTGTTGCTCTTATTCGCAAAGAAGGCATTCTGTATTAGCAAGCACACATGCTACATGGCCCCAAGACAAATCAAAATGGTGGCGGCCAGCTCACTGCACAGAGCCAAAGCAAAAGACTCCAACTGCAGAAATGAGAATGTTATGGCCACAGCTATCCAGGAACTTCAATGGAGCCTGCAGCAATATGCAGAAGAGGCAGATGAAAGGGAATGTTTGGAGAGTGAAGGGATGGCTACAATTTGTCGAGTGCCGGCCGGAACCAGACTGCAGAAGGTATGCCACAGAACGGCCAATTCGAGGCTTGATTATATATTGGTCTTCAGAACATTGTGGGTTCAACCTCTAGGCGGTTGGCAAAAGTAGTTTTGGCCAGCCTGTGGCTACTACCGCACGTTTGCGTGCAATACAGTAAACTCATTAATTCAGCCTTCGAGGGACAAGAAAAAATGTTCTAATTAACCGAAGTTCAAATTACCGCATGGACCCGACAATGCTAGGCGCCCACAATTTCATCTCAATGCCTATTTTGAGTACTTTGCACACACTGCTGGGAACATTGAAGTAGGGCATCTCTGCTACCCTTTTTGCAATGAGACACAGCTGCAGAGGTGTCTCTATAAAACAGCCCCGCATCATTTTGGGGATGCTCAGTTCACAGCACAGTTCCCGCGGTGAAGCGTTGCGGTGAGACAAGTTGCGGCCAACGCGCAGTTTCAATGCAGCATGCGGACGCCCACAAGGGGTATATGCACAAGTGTTGGAACAGTGCGACCCAATTCCAAGATGAGTGACACACAAGGAGAGCCGAAAAGGTGACTGGCCAACACGAGCGCCCAATTGCTTACATGAAGTAAAGGAAAATGAAACCAAAACTATTCAGCTGATATACACCTTGAAAATGGGGTCATGCTGTGATAGCACGCACAAACTATTCCATGCAACAGAGTCTCCAGAGGGTCTATTTCACTGAATGTGGGCTGCGTGGGTCGTACCTACTTTGACCCAATCTCCTGTCCAAATCACCACGAGAGAGTCTGCCCACTGTTTGAATTAACAAGCATCTGACACCACAGTCTTGCATGGGTCAGCCAGGACCACACTACTAGTTCAAATTAACATTTCCAAATTAAAGGAGGTCGAATTAACTAGGCATTTAGCTAGGCATGGTACAAAAGCAGGCCGATTAAAGCTGTAGAAAGATACACCCCCATTCTTGTTTTCGTGTCTCAAGCCTGCAATGTCATGCCTCAGATCCAGTCCAGTCTAAACTCGAACATCTTGACAAGTCACATGAAATCAAAAGAGGCATTTCTGCATTTTGCTTCACTGGCATCGGATCACTGACTGTCGGTAGTGTGAGTGTCGATGCCTAACAGATGGCAATAATACAGCGTGGCTTTCAAGCATCAAGTGATCCTCTACGCAGAAGCAGAAAACATCGCAGCAGAGTGGAAGTGCGGCAAGTTGGAAAAGCACACAATATTGGAGAAAGCAAAGTAAGATCTTTGCATGAGCTGCTATATGCTGTTCCTTTTGTGGACCACAGTAGGGACAATAGCTCAGATGACCGAGACTGTACTCGAGAGTGGAAATGAATCACAAGAAGCATTTAGTGCATGACTAAACGTCTCTGAATGACAGTCTTCGAAAAAACACAACTTGCAAGCTATGGCTGCAGCACGATACATTGTCAGCCTGTACTCAAGGTCAAACGATTTTGCGCTAAGGAGGCCTCATGAGTCAAGGGGACGAATAGAGTCCAGTTATAATCGTCTATATACAAACTTATTACGAGGTATGTGTGCCTTGCTGGCCTACCCCATCCAGTCTGATATCCACCTCCCGCACTGCTACCACGTGGCTGCAGTGCACTGGCAGCTGACGTGTGAAACACGCATCGCAGCAGCTTGCCGCTGCCTTCTTGTGGATGGAGACCTACAACCAGATGCCATAAATTGCCTCAATCTCTATTGCTATTGTCTCCTTAAAGCAGCTGGTCTCCAGAAAGCGTCGAGCTCAGAAAGCAGCTCTGCAAGGTTTCGAAAAAATGAACGTCCACAAGCAAATTTTCAAAGAAATAAACACCACATTTGTCTAAATTTGCAATGCTAGGCTGAAACGGGGCAATTCCACATACAACTTGGGACACCCAGTAGAAAATGCAGTGGCAGAGAAAAGTGCCTTTCCATCAGTTCGAAGCACGCCAGCATCCCAACGGAGCAATTTCAGAGGCACTGTAGTGCCTACTGCAAGCGCTTTTCTGCTGCCTTCGTGCTCTGAAAGCAGCACCAGGAGCAGCAGTGTAGAGCAACGTTTCATTCACAGGGCTTAACAGAGTTTCAACTCTATGCAATGACAGCAGCTGTGGTTTGGATCGAATTTCCCTGCCTCTCAGTAGTCGGGCAGGGCTCCACTTCTACAGAACGCATTAGTCTTTCAGATTTCTACTTGTTTGAAGGTCTCAACACACCTGAGATCAAATTGGGTCCACTCACCGTGAGGTTGTCTCGGAGGAGCTGCATTATGAGCGTGCTATCCTTGTAGCTATCCTCATTTAACGTGTCCAACTCCGCGATTGCGTCGTCGAACGCCTGAAAAAAACAAGAAAAGGCACAAAAGTTAGGCACACCATGATTCACGCAGGGAACTGTTTAGGGCATGGCAACTTAAATCAGCATAATTTGGCGCATGACTTCTCACGCATTCACCACCCACAAACCCACGATAAAACTAGCTGGTACCCAACAATAAGGCTGGGGAAATGTACTGACTGCAAAAATGGTCGCCCCTAAGACTAGGTAGTGAACCCTGCACTCTCCCGAGTGAGAGGTGGGTGCACTACCACAAAGCCACCACCGCTTCTGGTAGCAGTGCCTGACCAGAAGCATTCTCAATGACAAGACCCTTCCGCTAAAGAATGAGTTGTGGTTTAGCTCTGGTTAACCCTAGCTGAACTGCGAAAGCAACGGCGGAATCTTTTGCCTGCTACATTACTGCAGACACTTAAGCCCATTCTTTAAGGGTATGACGCGAGAGCGTAAGCTACCAGCTCACATATAAAGCCAAGCTTCAACCAAGCTGTATGGACGTGCCTGCGTGTTGTAGGGGTAACGAGAATGCAAACTGCTGCAGAGTTGGCAGCTCCTGCCCGTGGCATAGGTGGAACATTATTTCAAGTGTCATGGCAGGCTGATTTTTTATGGAGAGACCGTAGCGACACTGCATAGCTGCGGCCACCCGAGGTCTCACTTTGACTGCCGAGTATTGCTTTTACAATAAAATAGCAGACTTAAGCATCTTGCGCAGGATTCTGCATAGGCATCCCTATTTTAAGGCAACAGCCTTTAATGACTCATGCTTCGATCATGTCCATTCGTCCGTCCGTAACGCTTATGTTACAAGAGATACGGTAGCTGGTAGCTACATGGCCGAGCACTAACTGGACGTAGGGCTTCCAGATATTACGTTTGGCAGGAGCTGCAGACTCTGGCCTCTCCTTTCATACTGGACGATATCAGAATTAGCCTGCTAAGACCCTTGCTGTCACAATGTCCCTAGGCGTTGCAGGCATGTTCATATGGCTGTTAAAGCGAGGCTTTACAGGTTTGCTGATAGCTTACGCTATCGTGTCATTGCGAAGGTGGGAGTGAGAACAGAGAATGAGGGGTTGTAGTGGAGGGCTTCGAAAGCCTCATCACAGTTTAGTGATCTAAAGAGCACCCTAGAATTTTTTTTTTCCTTTTCTGATGCACAGGTTGGAACAAGCAACAAAAGGAATGCAACTCATTTGACCAATGCAATCTCTCGTCATTACTACCAACCATAGTAGAGGCCTCCTTCCACCAAAAAGGCCAACTGAGCCCACGCCCAAATATGAAACCAACAGACACGTAATTGCTTGAAAGTCAAATTGCCTTAATGCATGTAGTACCCCACGAAGCTTCTGCCTGCATCACCGCCCTGCTGCTGCCCAATGCTGTGACTGCACTCTGCATTTGTTGCTGTCAGTACTCCACGCTTTTCAGCGCTTCCCGTCATTTCCTCATCCATAGCAACCATCTCGGCAATTCACTGCCACACCATAACACAAACTCACTGCAAAAGTTAGCTTCTAGCAGCCAGTAAGCCGACAGCAATCTAGTAGCCTTGAATATTTTTTTGAATTTAATACCAAGGGTATTCTGAAGCATCTTTTGATAACTTACATGAAACACTGCAGAATTTTCGCTCTGAGCTCGTGGAATTAAAGACGTTTTCAAAGCAGAAAGTTTCAGGCTTTAACAATAAGCATATTTGACCGGCCTTGAAACAGCAGCACAGCAGAACAAGGCAGGTTCCCACTAATGCCAAATGTCGAGGGCTCTCGTCATGGTGAGTTCCCTGCAAACTCTCCCTTCACCCACTAGTCACACTAACAGCTTCCAACAGTCTCAACTCACAAAAAAATCATTTCAGGCAATTTTTAATGATGTGTGCACCTGCACGCCATTTTTACGACATGCACAACTGGCAGGAAGAGGCTGAAGCCAAAACAAGTAGCAGCATGCTTGGCAAGGTAATCGGCTCGAGCAGCCAATGTGCAAACCGTCATAGTATCTGTGCTACTTGACAAGCATTAACCAAGACAAAAAGATGCCAAGCAATCTGCAACCATTCCAGGCCATAAAACGTCCTGAAGTCTCAAACCAAAAATTTGTGTGGAAGGGCAGTGCTCCAAGAGACTTCCTACAGCTCCTTGTATACACACGGGTTTTTACACCAGCACTGTCCAAACATCGCATTACAGCCTGCTTCAAACACTTTTGCAAGACTCCTGCGGTGAGCACATTCAACTCAAGCATGCACCACTCAGCCAACTCTGTCCATTATAGCAAACGAGGCAATGCCATTGCAAACCAAGCTGCTTTCCCGGCTGAATGGCCATACACAGCACAAAACAAAACACCGAAAGGAGTCTCCCACACTGCTGCTAGCCTGGCCAAGCAATCCACGGTCAGTCCTTTTCTTTACGCCATGCCTTTGGTGCGCACATATTTTTTTGCCACATCTCTCAAAGCCTGGTCAGGTGATTAGCCTAATGCATACAGAAACTGCACAACAGACTATTCAAGTTAGGTTTTTCTGCTCCTTTGAAGCGAGTTCACAATAACGTAAAGAACCTGCAAAATATTTCTACCAAGACTGCAATCCGAAATGCTTCAAGCTCCAAAAGGAATGCCAACACTACCAAATCCTGGCATACCTGCTACTATGGGTCATGCTGTTAGTAGAGTGACACGGGTCAGTCACGGCCTCGCCCAAGTGGCAGGCAGGCAGGGGCGGCGGCCGCAGCAACACCCAAAGGCATGGCAGAGAGAAAAAAAAAAAAGAAAAGGAGCGACCCTCTACCTGCTTGGCCAAGTGGCAGGCCCGATCAGGGGCAGTGAGAATTTCGTAATAGAACACGGAAAAGTTGAGCGCCAGGCCCAGTCGGATCGGGTGCGTGGGCTGCATTTTGCCCTTGGAGATGTCAAAGGCCTCCTGGTAGGCCTTCTGAGACTCCTCCACCACACCTGGCAAGGTCAGTCATTTCATGCAGGGAAAAAGGTGGGAGGAGAGAGAGAGAGAAAGAGAGGTGAGCACACATTCGACGCACGCCATTTACCTGCTTTGCGAGCTGGCAGGCCTTGTCTGGAGAATTCAGTATTTCGTAGTAGAACACTGAGAAGTTTAGGGCCAGCCCCAACCGGATGGGATGTGTGGGCTGCATTTTGCTCTTGCTGATGTCAAAGGCCTCCTGGTAGGCCTTCTGAGACTCCTCCACCACACCTATAGCGGTAAGCACACACAAACGGATCACACTACTATTAACACCCGCCAGCAAAAAAACTGCTGAGCTGCCGTCTCTGCTGCTGAATACGCCATTTTCATAGAAAAGGCAGCACAAACATTTTGCCAATGTGCTTTTCACAAGTGAAAAGCACATAAAAAGTACTTTTCCTCAAAATGGATAATGAGAAGCGAGCAAGGAAGTCTATTTAAATAGCTTCCTTCCTCATGACAACTACCAGTACACGCCCATCTCAAAATGGAGAGAACTCTACAACTGTCATGAACTGTCATGCAAGACTGTATGCCAGGCCTAAGCACATAAAACGAACCAGTGCCTTACTCCGCTCGTGACAAAACCACCAAGCTCAGCTGTGATCCCCATCCCAGCATGCACCCTGCACTGAAGCCTTTGCAAACCAACTACAGAGGATTTTTCAGAGACAACTCAAACTCCACAACCACAAAAATCATCTTTAGCACAATGCACTTAGCTGTACATGGATCGCTAAATTCACTAACTAAACAGTCTGTTAAACCCAGGCAGGCCAATGGGGATTCTCCATGTGGCAGTGTGGCAACAGAGCACAAAGGCACAACGGTGGCCCGACACTGGCTATGCTCTTGTTCTACAACCAACATCACTGTTTTGGAAAGACTGCCCCTAAGAGGAAACACTGGAAGACGAGAGCCTACCAGGAAAGCAAACACCGCGCTCGAAACATATTTAAGGAAGCAGTCTAGGAATGGAGCCCACTGAGAGATCAATTCAACTTGTTTGTACAAGAGGAATAGTACAACACCCAAGGAACTTGAAAATGCATAAAGGAAAGTGGGGAAGATAATCATGATTATTGATGGCTTTACGACTAGGGTGTCTTAGTTCGATTTAGGCGGAAAAAAAAAATAAAGTACCCCAAACTAAGTTTACCAAATTCAGTTTTAGCCCAAGACAGTCTCCTCCTAGGCGTAAGTAGCCATGCTGCCTGTGCAGTTAACTAAGCAGAAAGGCCACGGGCATGACAAAGCAGCGGTCCTGCTGGGTAAGCAGCACAGTTGTACGATTTGAGCTACTGTTCCGCTAGCCTACATGCCTCCTCCAACCAGGAAGCAACACCCTTCTGCCTGTTAGTACTGTTTGTTCACTAGCAACACAGATAGGACACAACACACCAACAGTAAAAAAAGGTATGTTCTGGCTAACAACTTCACTAAGCAGCAGTTGCATTGCTCTTATCAACACAAAGACTATGTGGTCGTTGCCTGCCCCTCTCACTCAACCCAGCACAACAAAACGGCGAACATGTCAACCTAATTCTAAGTAACCTTGAGTTTCTGTTGACAGGTTATAAGACTTACATTATACTCCTTCATGAAACAGCAAATCCCTGAATAAGCAGAGCTCCAAGTCGTACATACATTTGGTTTGGTTTATGGGGTTTAACGCCCCATATGGACTCTGCTGTGACAGATGCCGTAATGGACAGCTCTGATAATTCGAAATTGAGGCGGGCACTTTTAAACGCCGTCAAATGTGTCCTAATCTACAACCCAAGCATACACACATGCAGCAATAGCAAGCTTGAGAGTCCTAAAGGTATGCGCCAAGACAACTACACGTCGCTGTAGACTGTCCTCGCTGCACCTCGCAGCCAACACAAACTGATAGGAGTCACCAGTGTGCAGTTTAGTTTCACAATGCAAAACGATTACTAGCTCCTATACATGCAATGTCGTCTTCAAGCACCGCGAAGGTTCTGAAAGATGAGCTATGGCATTTTCTTTCACGTGGCTAGCCACAGCTCCTTTACATTGGCTCCAACTGCCATTGATCGGCTGCTTAACCGATGATGCCAATGGTGCTAGTGCGGCCTCCGATGATTATACTAGCGATTACAATGGGGCTGCACTGCCAGTGCCAATGCATCCTCTACGCCGCAGGTTTTGCAAAAGCTCATGAGGGCAAAGGCTGCTTATCGGAAAGACTTGGGGCAGGGATCATGCAATCTGAAAGTTAGGTCAGAAATCTCAAGTCTTACAGGCAAATCAGAAGGGCTGGCGGGTATGCATGGCTTTTCGTTGCTTCCTTTAGAAGCAATCAAGAATTGGCTTTTTGATGTAACGTGAAGAATGTGAGGAAGGACTTCCCCCACGGGTACGGCATAACCTGTCACCATTTCCACACACACTAGCAATAAAGACGACAGCCTGGTCTGGATTTAGTTTTTTAACCCCACCACAGTGGCTCAGTGGTCACGGCACCTGCTGAACCCAAGAAAAAGGGATTGAAACCTGGCTGCAGCAGCCACTCTTCGATAAAGGGGAAAAGCGAGGTATCAGGTATACTGTGCGATGTCAGTGCATGCCAAAGAATCCCAGGTAGTAAAAATTTCCAGTTCTCGACCATGGCATCTGGCAGCCTGAGTTGCTCTGGGACACTAAGCCTTATAAACAAAACCATTTAGCTTGTTTTAAAGAAGTTAAACGCATGCCCACAAAGACACTTCTTTGAAACGTGCGGCAGGCAGCACAAGTCAAGCTACTGGGAACCAATGACATCAGAGAAAGCCTGAAGGCATTGTGTGTATCCTGCCACAAGCCATTCAGCATTGGTCAAAGGGCCCTCACAAAATTTCCCCTGCAGTGTCCTCACTTTTATAGCACTTCAGTCCCCACCAATTGCCTAAACAACGCACCTATCTTTCCATCTTATGCTACTCCTCACCAGCTACCTTTTTGTAATCTAGTGAGAATGTCTGCTGCATATTTTGCCCCCAAATGATAGCAACTACAGTCTACTCCGAGTGCCTACTAACTCAACCTCGATTCCCATCAGAACCATGCACCTAAACTTGCTGATCATACATTCTTCCCATAGTGGTGAACGCAAGTTATTAAGGCGCAAAGATGGAATGGATACACACATTAACGCCAGCGAAGTATTTTTCCCCGAACCCTAAAAAACCCAATGCTTGTAGCACTGTCCGCACAAAAAACCCATGCCCTGCAAACAAAAGGAGGACAGACTGAAGGACACTCACTGTTTCTCTGCTCGCCAGTGGCGACCTCTGCCAAGTACCTGTAGTAGTCTCCCTTCATTTTCAGGTAGAACACTTTGCTCTCTGCATTACTCGCCTTGGGGATCAGATACTTGTCTAGGAGACCCTGCAAAACAATGAAGCCCAATGTCACTCACAGTTCATAAAGTGCTGGCAGCACATACGTGTGCACGCACACACACACACACACGGGAAACCACTTTTACAGCATTAGAATTAAGGTTAAAAACAGCATCACACAAAGTTAAAACAAGAAAAATGGTTCTACCGCCGCAGACGCGCGATGAAGAGTTAGCTCGAGTTTTACAGAATATAATCCCCAGCCCTTAAATCCGGTACAAACATGTACAGCACATTTCTACAACCCATGGTTCAACCGCCACGTCCCCAGAAGGTCACACCCCACTACGGTTTCTAGGACCAGAGGTTGTGTGTGCAAATCCCTCGCACATGTTAGGATTCGGCCCGAAAATCAGTTCTGTGCACTATATGGCGCATATCTGTTAGGCACCATGCAGAAGAGTAGCTAAATGAGAGAACCACAGTTTGCCACCCATTCCCAGGTGGAGTATACAGGGTGTCCAAGCCAGCTTTGGCCAATGGTTAAAAAATGAAACATTTGAGGTAGGCCAGAGAAACGACTTGTATACAGCTGCCAGCCATACGGTGTAACCACAGGTATTTTTTATTTTGCAATTATAAAATTAATTTTTTTCTAATTTACTCACTATTGATTTTAGACAATTGAATCTGCTAAGTTAGAGAGCACCTTCTAAAGCACCTATTCCATTTATTTCCTACAAAGAAAGCCTCGCGTGTATTGTTTTTCCAAGCTCTAAAGAAACCTCGTGAAGTAAAAAAAATACCACGTGACTGGCGCATTCCTGCGCCACGAATGTGCTGCTCTCAACTCGGATTTCAGTGAGCGAAATCAGCAGCCGCCTTGGCTCCTCGACCACGTTGCATCAGCAGGCAGATGTGTCTGCCGTGGTTCCTTCGTGCGATTCAGGCAGTCGGCGGACACAATGGTGCAAGTTGCAGCGAGCTAACCGCACTGGCTGCAACCATTGCTAACATAGCCTACCACTGTGACTGGCCATTGTCACGGCCGCTGCTAATTTCGTTCAAACTACGCTGAGAGCACTACAATCATGGCGCACGAACGCGTTAAGTGATATAATGAGGCTTCCTTTATAGGGAATAAATGGAATGGGGGTTTCAGAAAATGGTCTGAAAATTTGCAAGTCACATTTATTCCCTAAAGGCAATACTTAGTAAATTAGAAAAAAAATCAATTACTAATTAATGCTAGCCATATGGCTGGCAGCTGTACACAAGTGGTTTCTCTGTCATATCTTAAAATGTTTTCATTTTTAAGCCTTTGCTAATGTCAGCTTGGACATCCTGGTGTAAGGCTGGGCGATATAGTAGGTAATGCAGTGGTGGTTGTGTGGGGGGAGCTCGGTCATGTCGCTTCGGGGAACCATTATGGAGGGAAAGGGGGGGGGGGGGGGGGATTATGTGAAGAGATTTTTGCCTCAGGGCATCACCATCACAGACTACCAGAAATTATTTGCTATGCTGTAGCTATGATCACATGACTTAGCAGCTATCTTGAATCTGACAGATGGAGGAACAGGGGAGAAACCGGGAAATTTAAGTAGTAAGAGCTAACGCTATTAAAAAAAGCCCGTGCTTTCGCACTATAATCGGTTCAACAGGAATAGCCCCTATTTTTTTTTATTTGCCCCAATGCAGGCAGGAGTCTGTGTTTGAGTTCAAATCAACTTTGCCACCGTGAGACATGCTCTGTTGCATCCACGTGTGAAATCCACCATGTTGGCCTTTTCTTGACACGAAGCACAGGCACAGAAGTTCAGAAGACCACAAAAACTTCTGCAAATACCTCTTCTAGGGCTTTGATGACGCCACGACTTAATCACGCAAGAATTGTAACTTTACACTAAGCACTGCACACAGGCAACCGTAAATATACAGCGCTAAATATGCTCACAAAGCTAACCCTAAATGTATAAAAAAAAACAGATTCAACAAGAAAAGCACCTAGCCACAACTACTTCGGCTTCATTTGGCTTTGATCAAAAGCTCAGCCAATGATGTAGATGGTAACAGAGCAGTCACTAATGATTACTATGCAGCTGCAGATTCTACTGTTCCAGTTTCGCAAGAAATATCCTTGCATTTGTTTATCAGGAGATATGGGGAAGCGGCAGCACAATTGTAAAGTTTACCAACAGCCTCCCAGGCTAATTGGGAGGGTTGCCGGATATGCTAGAGCCATGAACTAAAAACCTGCAGACTCTGGACCACAAAAAGGTGGCCTGTTTCCAGTGTTGACCATCACTATACCTGTGAAGCTTAGAACAGGACCGCCACCTGTGCATGTCGGCCAGCGCAAAATTTTCTTTATAGAGGCAATAATGCCACCTTCGGTGGCTGTCTATCTACTAGGCTGAAGCTTTCACTTCCGATACGATTCACTAGTATACTTTCTTCGCTGTGCAATTTTTTATAGCCCTTCCCTTTCTTTTCGCTTCTCTCTGGAGCTAGCAGACTGCTTAGGTAACAATAGCACGCACGGCAAAATCTCAACAGTTGCACCCACGGTAAGCATAGGCAGCAGTAAAGTAATCTCAACGCACCTATGGTCCCACAGTGCATACTGCACAGCCTGTAGTTACCGGCTGGCGGACTCCATACCAGCATTTTTTTTCCAATTAGCAGACATCTTAACCAAAAGCACTTCAAATTTTGATTCGGATTATCCTAGGCTACACCCTACATACTGGCCCACTGGAATGCAGCAGTCAAAACGCAGCTTAGAAATGGTTAGTGTAATATGCATATAACATGTGACTATGCTGATGAGCAATCAGAATGCACAAACAGGCAGAACCTGCCCCTGAAATGCATTGCTCGAGAATGGCCACCTTCGGGTGTGATCGACCACTGCTTGTCAGCACTACTGATGACAGTCCGCGGCACCGCTCTCTCCCCTTGTTCCACTGTTTTCCTAGTATACTGCAGTGGAGTAGCCACAGTGATTTAATTGCTGAATGAGGATTTTCTTCGTGGAAGGCCTAGCGGCCACAAGAGGAAAGTGCGGGTTCAATTATGCAGCAAGTACGAGATTGTAAATGGGAAGATCATGAGTGCTGTTAAGAAATGCTGCTTTAAAATTTTCGGATGCTTACTCATACTTTGCTCGAAGGAAAGTTCAACCTCGCCCAACATTGACAAAGTCTTAATTTCATCAACACTTAGTGGAGAGAGCATGCGACCAACAAAACTGAAATTGTACCATCACAAGTATGAAAGAGGGCTCAAGCTTTTTGGAGCTCGCACAAGCAGCAGCAAAAGTCTTGTTTTGAAACAGCTTTGGAACAGCAAAATTCCAATTTAGGAACACGTCTGGAGCAACTTATGGGCTATTTGGAGCACTTTGGAGCAAGCTGACGGCATTAAATGCTACCAAGTGCACTTTTTGTTCATAGCTGCAATAAGTTCTATTTGGTTTGGCCTCCAATGGAGAAGAAAAATGCTGAACTTAACCTACAGTTCCAATTATCAAATGTTCTAAAAACAAATTGCGGAAAACAGTTTGCATTACAACCTAAATGCCAGTTTTTCCCAGTTACCCCAACTGCTTTGCTTTACGCAGAGTGTAAGGTTCAAGTATTGCTCCAAAAACGTAGAAGCCTCCCTAACCTTTTCGCAGAGCTATTCAGTGGCATTGGTGCCTCAGCACAAAACAGCCCCATCGTGTTTTAAGGAGGCTTTACTGCACAGCTGCACAGTGAAGCATTGCACAGTGAAGCATTGCGATGAAGCGCGCAATGCGGTAAACAGCACGCGACCAGCTGTTAGCACAGTAGACACGCCACGCGTTGGAAATGTGTAACTGGGACAATGAGACACCATTCTAAAACAAAAATAAAACTGACGCCCCATGCAGCGTCCGATGTGAGCCGCATCCGATCGCAGCCACAGGATGGCATGAGATAAAAGTGAACGCAAAACTATGCAACAGCTTCATTTTGGAAATGGCGGATGTCTGAACGTTTGTATACCTGCCAAAGTGCACGCAATGTGTGCTGGTAAACTGTTAGGTGCAATTAAAGTTTGTGTCGCACCTCAACGTGTCGCCGGCCGCCAGTGCGTTTGCCGCATGTGATCAGTCGACATATTTACTCTGTTGCATGCAGGCCAAGAGCTGCGATTTGCCATTGTGACGCAGTGTATCCCATATAATGGGCATCGGCCTCACTAGTTCAAATTACACCAAGTTCCAAATTAGCAGGGGTCGAAATAAAGAGAATTGAGCCCAGAAATTGAATGAAAATGACCATCCCATTGACCACGATTATTTAGGAGTGCAATAGCTATGTTTTTCACTTGAGTTCATGGAAGAAGACAGTGACTACAAACAGCAGTAGAATCGATTAACTGCTAATATATTTCCAATTCAGAAAGGCCCATGCCAACAGCCTTTCATGAAAGGTGCAATGATAACAGCTTCAGGACAAACACCAAAAGTGAACCAAACTGTCGTGAATGTGGATGCGGCTGTGTCCTTTTATAGAGAGTCCAGAGTTTCTCAACCGATAACTGGCTATATTTGGTGTTGTATACCTGTAACGGTAAATGGACCCCTTGCAAAAAACGTTAAGTAGGCTTTCCCACGCTGCTTCTTTCCCCAAACATGGCGTCACTGGCCGCCAGAAAAATGGTGATATAGACCTGAAATCGCATGTTGCTTCTACACAGATGCATGTAGTGGTAATAGAGCAATTATGCAAATATGTTCTGATGCATAAATGATATGAATTATGGCCATAATATAATGTTTCAATACATTGCTGTTCCGCCATTAGAGGGGAATGCAGCATAGAGGTGAAGCTGACTTAACATTTATGAAAGGGGTCTGTTACCGTGTAAATTTCAGTTCTAAGCACAGCTTAGCTCGACAGGTCACTAGTTTAGCACTTATACCCCTGCATCATCAGGAGGCAAGAAATGTCAACAAAAAATGCACATTTGTCCAACAGATGAGACCTCAGCGGTCGCACACCTTCAGCAAAAAGGGAGAGCAGACTGAGCATAAGCTTCCACAATGTACAGCATGATATCACAAGTGCGCATGGCAGGTATGTGAAAACAAATCCATCACTGAGGTTCCCCAACCAACTCGAGGGTGGGACCGCACTGCACTGTGTGTGTGTGTGTGGGGGGGGGGGGGGACAAACAAACAGGAGGTCGACGCGAGTTTGGGGTCAAGCGGGCGACGAAAGCAAAGGCCCCTGGGGGTCCAGGAAAAGATGAGACGCTTTCCCCCTCTTTCGCCACAAACGAAGCTCGGCCTAGGCGGCGCGCGCGTGCCGTGCGAGGGAGGCGGCAGGGTCGCGACCGCAAGGTGAGAGCCCCGGCGGCGGCACAACTGCAACGAGCCGGGCTGAGAAGTGCGCGGAAAGAAGCCCGGGTCCGGGAGCGAGAAATCGATAACGGCCGGGGCCGGGAGGCCCTTGCCGGCATCGAGCGGCGCCAAGGGGAGGAGAGGGCGCCGCCCTCGTCCGCGGCCCGGGTTGGCTCACGCAGCCGCAGTTTCCGGCTCTTCCGAGTGGCCGCACGCGAGCGCAACCGCGAGTCGACTCGGCCTGGCGCTGAAAGCGAAAAAGAGCCTCGCTGCCGGTAACGTTTCACATCTGAGCAGAGGTCCGACACGTAGCCAGGCAATGACGACGCAACGCTTCCGACCTTGAAGACAAGTTCCATCATAAGGTCGGAAACAGTTGAGCCAATTCCGTGCGGGCATAAACATTCCTCCCCACTATATGAAGGCAGAGAGCGCTAGACCGGGACATTGCAGTGCCTCCGAATGACGTTTGGCGGGTCGCACGGCGTACCACGCTAAAAGCCCCAATATAGTCCGACGTAAAGAACGCGCGCGGCGGCCTCCCCAACGTTAAACCGAGGTGTATACACCCACGACCCGGCGTGACGTAGCGAGCGCGAGCCGGCGCCACCCAACATCGCCGACGCGCGAATAGAATCTCGCCCATTTCTCGCCGAACGCGCTGGCCACGCATCCCAGCATTCATCACGCGCAGTTAACGTTTCTAGTACTGTTGCGGAAAGGCTGCTAGAAGGCATTCAACTCATCCCTGCGTCTACGGTACCAAACGGATTGACTACAGAGACGACTGAGCTGCTTTGGGACGCTAAACCCCACAAACCAAACCAAAAAAAAAAAAAAGGAAACGAAATGCCTATTATTCATCCGTCAGCAGTGCGGCCCGGGCACAGCTGCGAGTTCGCTGCAGTGCGTAATGTGCCATGCCCGTTCTACTGCAGTGCTCGGAGAGATGTAACGATGATGTTTCCATTATCTGCAGCGCTTTCAGTGGACGAATACCAGAAACAGCGGAAGCGGATTCGCACAGAGTTGTGACCGGTACACGTCGGAATCGATGGTCGTCGATATTGCGACACGGGACGGCAGCGGCTCAACAACCTGGGAATTCGTGAAATCGATGGAATTCTACAGAACTGCGGCCAACCGAGGAAGTGATCCTCATGACCACTTAACCTCCTATTCTGCAATCTGACAGATACTTTGATGATTAGTTTACAGTATAACACGCACGTACTGTATTACCGTTCCGTCCGTAGCCGTCGTCGACGCGGGCGCAGGCCGTTGCTGAGCTCGACGTCTCGACGGCCGGCTGTAAATGCTGTGGCACTTGAACTAAGCACGTCGCATCATTGTCCTGATTACGAACGCAAGTTCCTCGATAGGCGACCAGTTCCTCTCAGAAGTAGTCTGCTCTAAAATGCACAACGAAAACGTACCAGCGTTCGAGAGCGTCTTGTGCGCATGCGCGCCGCGCCACTGTGCACGCCACCCGCGCTAGACTGTAGAGGCGGCAGTTTCTTGACGCGCCCGTCGTAGCCGGCGTAACGTGACAAACGTCACCGTCCCTGCCAGACACGCCGAAAACGTCGGACTATATTGGAGCCTTCACTTGGTCGATACCAACACCGGCTATCGCAACATCAAAGCCTCTATTCCCGAACTCCGCCGCAAGCAAGATGTCGCGTTTTAGACCACGACATAACACCGGTTTACGGGTCTTTGAGTCGCAAAACGACTGAGGTACGAGGGCAGCCCTAGTGCAGGGCTCCGAAAATTTCGAGCGCTTTCAGGAGGACACCGAGATTTGCCCAGCACAGCCTCGCTTTTCGCGTCTGCCGAAAAGCGCCTGCGTTCTCCGGTTCAGCAGTCGAGCGCCTTGCCCCCACTGAGCCCCCGCGCCCGACGTCGTAACACATCTGCACGCGCCACAGGAGTGCGACAAGCTGTGTAGTCGCAGTTCGTTTTGGTCACTGCGCGAAATTTTAAAAATACCGCCTTGACGAGGCGCACTTTCCTGTACGAGCGGAGGCCCAGCTTAAACCTGGCGGATTGTGCAGCGTCAAGTGTTCAACACACTGGACGAAATTGACGCGCCTGTTCGCACCAAACAAAAATGGGTATGTGAAAGATGCCCCACTTGCCGCGCGAAGGCAAGTGCCATTGGGGCAATCGCTTTCAAAGACAGCAACGCCAATGTCACCACGGCACAACAGCCCGTACCTTACTATTCGGAACAGCTACCCCGCCAGTCCACACGCGGTCTTCAATGTTGCTCGAAGCATTCTCAAGCACGGACAAGAGATTCAACTAAACATATCCGACTCGTCTTAACTATTGAGCGGTTGTAAGCTCGTCGGCAACCCCAACAAGATCTGGCGACCGGCGATTTGTCAGCAGTTAACCAAGGAAGGAGTCACCCTGATCGACGGGGTGCCCCGAAAGGTTCGCGCCAGCCGGGGGATTCCGTCACGGGCCGCCGGGCACAGCACGAGCTCCGACGTGCGCCAGGAATGCGTCAGCGCGCCGCGAACGCATCATCGATCGGAGGCGCGGACTCGGCCGGGTACCGTTCGAAGCGTCGCCAGTTGTGCGCTGCTGCGCTCGGTAGCACAACACGGCCACGTGGCGGAGAACGTCGCCTCCAACCACTATTTTCACGTGTCCGCTGGTACACGCACCGATCGAATATCGCCAAAAGGTTCGGTCCACTGCAATGCCTGCGAACGCAGAAACTGCCGGCGCCACAACGACCCAGCCACGCCCAGGCCGGCGTAGACGTCCCCGCCGACCGTGCAGTCGCAAACCAAAGATGATATGGGGGCCAGAGCACCCCGACAAAGAGCTTCGTGCCTGCCAGAAGACATTTCCGAAGTTTACCGGAAGCTTTCGCAACAAGCAAGCGTCCCGTGTCCTCGTCACTTCCCAGCACCAACTGACGTCCACCGTGCGGGTGGCGCAAGAGGTACGGAGCTACCAGGCTACACATTACACCCTGCTAGAGACCTCCACGAAGTACAGGGTCTTGAATATTTGGGGGCTGGGATTTAAAAAATTCCTATGCAAAATCTACTGCCCCATTCGAGCTGAAATAACGTTCACAAAGTAGCAAAATATCGTCTACATTATCTGACAAGTGATTCAACATCGGTACTTGCCCTAGATTTTCCGAAATCGAGGAAAAACTGCACTCGGCGGCGTGCAAAATTTTCGCAGAAGAGAGTCGACAAGCTATTTTGACATGATGCGTCATCTGTCGGGCAGCGAGGCAAGCGCGCCAACGGCCGGGATCATAAGTTCCTTACACTACCTAGAGGGAAAGCTGAGGGCGCTGCACTTCAGCCACCATGGGCGCGCTAAGAATCATGGGCCGGTGTGCTACTTGTTGCGGGACAGTCGGTTTTTCTCGGGTACGTGGAGTGGCGTTACTGCGATGTTTCTTTTTTCGTCATCATCATCATCTGAAGGTGCGTACATAGACCGCAAAAGCCATAGTAGCGAAGGCGCAAAAGCAGACGTCGCCAATAAATGGTTTTTGTTTCCCGAAATGCCACTAAAAACTTCCTTAAGTGATTGCACAACGATTAATATTTTCATAACATTTTATTTCAAAGTTTGCCTATTAAGTGCGAAATATTGGTATTTGTGCTGCTCAAAACTAAGCCAATAGGAGAAAGAGCCATCGCTTATATTGGATGAATCTCACACTGACATGCCGTTTCTCTCTCTTTTTGTAATTTATAGTCACAATATTCAATCTTAAGACATTATTTACGGTAGAACAACGTTTATCTTTGCATTAGTTTTGGCCAAAAGTTGTAGTTCTGCACTGGGTAGCTCTCCGGCCCATGATGCTTTGAGCGCCCCTGGTGGCTGAACTGGCCGTCTGAAAACTCCATGTAAACTCCCATAGGCGGCAGCACAGCTTTCCCTCTAGGTAAGAGTAAGAAACTCTATGGCCGGGATGGAGCTTGTCTCACTGCTCGACATATGACGTATCATGTCAAAATAGCTTTTCGACTCTTCTGCGAAAATTGTGCACGCCGCCGAGAGCAGTTTTTTCTCGATTTCGGAAAATCTAGGCAAGTACCGATGTTGAATCACTTATCAGATAACGTAGACGATATTTTGCTACTTTGTGAACGTTATTTAAGCTCGAATGGGGCAGTAGATTTTGCGTAGGAATTTTTTAAATCCCAGCCCCCAAATATTCAAGACCCTGTAGAACATAACGAGATTGCGCGCAAAATTCAACACCTCCCATGTGGCCCTTGAAGTGGCGATGTTTTATACTTCTGTGAATAACATACAGGTATGCGATCCTACTCGCAATGTTTTAGTGCCTAGCTGGCGGCGCATGTTAAAAAAAAAAACGCGATATAAATCGGAATCGAGAAGCTCCTCCCACCGAGAGCGAGCGCCATTTTAAAATGATCATGTGCCGTCACAAGAGAATACGCGGCGGAGCGTCGTCTGCAATATCGAAGAACACGATTTTTTTTTTTTTTTTTTTTTTTTGCGGATAGACAAATGCTCGTACCTTATGCTGAAGTGCTTGATGAACATAACGCATGAAAGCGATATAGAGTAAGGCATGTTTACTTCAGCATAAGGCACACGGTCACAATCAGTGGGCTACACTGTTAGGTTCTTATCGACGCACTGATCTGTCGCATTACACTGATGACGTCGTTAGCATGACCAACGGTCTCCTATCACCGCAGTGCGAGTTTTTGGTCTCGCGACATCGAACTGATCAGGGGGATGGTAGCCCGACCTGTTTTGGACCGATCGGAGGCCGGGCGAGTAGACACCCGATGAACAGATGCGCTTGTCTGTAGCTTAACCGTGTTAGAAAAAAGAAAACAAGCCGCAATATGTTCCCCCTTCCCGTCAGCAATGACCTTGGCCATAAATGTTAGTCGACGCCGAACTGCCGTCTCATTCCGCGACTAGCAGGCCCAGCGCGAGTACGCGGGGTTCGGGTCTAGAGTTTCGGTGATTACAGAGCGCGCATTCATAAGGTTTAGCGGGTGCATGTGGCCATCGAGTGTAGTTATGGCAGTGGCGACCCGAAATCGACGACTGCTTACATCACAAAGCGAGTGCACACTGAGTGTGAAGCGTCGATATGTGACCCTGTCTAGCGCAGCCGGCAGCTGTCGGCGCCGCTTGTGTGTATACCCAGCGCAGGCAGGGGACGTAGCATCCACGGCGCTTCTTGCAGCGCAGTTGTAGTTTGTAAGCATTTGCTTGCATTTCATGCCGTGCGAAAGAGCAGCATAATACATCCAGTCATTACAAAAGCTGTGTAAACAAACACGCTGGGACATGGGCCCGCGCAGTTTAGGACTCACACACTAACACTAAATGGTGCATGTTTACGATGAAGAAGCACTTGAACAACGCAAGGAGAGACTCGGGAGTCTGTATCCTAGTCGCGCGCGCGGCTGCGGGGGAAGCGAGTTGGAGACGGCGGCGGATGGGAGGCTCTCGTTCCGTGCGGGCAGGGAAGCGCATCCAAAACCAGTTGGATTTTGCGATGACGAGACTGAAGCGGCGGCGGTGCATGCTTTCGTGCGCTGGCCGTGTCCAGACTGAACACAGTTTTGCAAAAAATGATTTACCAACGGAAAATAATTAAGGCTGACTAACATGCGCATATAACAAGCGGTACCGCTTCGTCCAAAAGTTTTGTCTGCTCCTCTAATGTCGCAAGGTATGCTCTCTCGTCAACGCGCTATTAGTTTTCGGAGTAAAAAGATCAACGGGCAATAGCTGATCAGCAATGAGCAACATAGCGCTAACCCATCCCCCTTTCGCCGCGCACATGGCGGAAAGAAACGTTAAACATGTGCCTTTTTATATGCGGGAGCGCTTGTAGCTCTCATAGCGTAAGAATAATATGCTTCGATTGTACGCTCAAATAATACAGCACAAGCCCATCGATTTCTGTCTCCTCTACAAACTATAGACGAAGCTCAAAACAAGTCCGAGGATCACTAAGGTCGCATAATACAGTAGCGAAAGCTTGTCAAAATTTTTGCTGAAAAAAAATGTCAGTGACCATTCACAGCTGGCATGCAAGAATGCAGCCGACACCGTGGATAGCAGACACGGGGGATATCGTGACGTCAGTCGCCAGACCAGAAGGCTACTTTCTATAATGTAATATACTGCACCGAATGAGCTCTAATTTCGAGGATTGATAAGTTTAACGAGCGTGGAGTGCAATGCAATAATCATTTTATGCTCAAATGTTAGCTGTCATGAACCCAACACCAGCCAGATTTTGGGATGTTTCTGCCCCAATGCCACCCAACAGCCTTCTGCATGGTCAGCCAAGGTTACACAGCCACCCTACACAAAGCAGCAACAGAACTGCCCAAGAAAACTCGTGGCACACCTCGACAACAGACCCGCTCCAGGCAAACCGCTACAGTCGAGCCTGAACAAAGAACTTATGAGAACCCCGGCATACATTATGGCCGCAACTCATTTATAAAGAGATGTCTATGTTTAATCATCACGACTAACCCCTTGTTGAAATTGGGGGTCGGCCGGTTTCTGTAAAGCATACCAGACAAGAAGCGTCACTAGCCTGTTACGTTGGCTTATCACGATGTGGCATGGAAAAGAAACGCAAGAGGTCATGTCAACAGTCATCCCTGAGCCTGCTCCTATTCGCCTCACCTCATCACGCAACAGTGCTCTGTGCGCTAGGAACAAGTGAACAGTTCAGTTTAAGAGGAGTCCCCTTTGAAGGGAAGCGGCATGTACTTCAATGCCGTGTTTCAGCAACTGAAGCAGAATTTTTGAAATATGCTTCGAGATATCTTGATGGCTTCAAACGACACTAGCTGGCAACCTAAAAACACAGGTTAAAACATGACTGGCAGCCGCTTTTCGATGAAGGCGAAAAGCAAGGTATCCATCGTGTACTTTGACGTCGCATGTCAAAAGAACCCCAGGCGGTCGAACGTTCCAGAGCCCTCCAATGCAGCTATCCCTCATAGCCAGAGTCACTAATGGCGATTTCCACTGGTCGATCGGAGCTGGGCGTCCGAGCCGACCTAAAGCGCTACAGAGCGAATCAGCCTTGGTCGACCAGCGGAACAAGTAGAGCGCGCGGCGGAAGTAAAGCTGAGCCGGTTTCGAAAGTTGTAGCCGCATCCCAGAGCCAAAATGTTTGCGCTTGATAAACAGGCAGGAGTGCGGCCCTGAACAACTTGCTTTCTCATTTTTTTTAACGCTGCAGACGTTTTTCGATACACGCACTTCGACATATTCACGCAAAATACGGTGACAGCCAGCGTCCTCTGCCGATGTCGCTGAAACGGTCAAAAACAGCCAAAAGAATCCAGCAGCATCCGGAAGTGACCGCGTCAGCGACTAGGACTTCCGGCGAGATCCGACTTCGGTCGGCGGATCGAGCTGGAGCGTCCCGAGCTGCCCCAAACGACCAGCGGAATACGCGAAACCTATCTTGGTCGACCAGTGGAAATCGAAATCGTCGTCCCGGAGCAAGAAAACGTGCTCCGTAGCGACCAGTGGAAATCGCCATTAGGGACGTTAAGCACTACAAAACAATTCAATGGACAGGTAAATCATGCTAACTTAAAAGCTGGATAAGTGAATTGTAATGCTTACTTTTAAGCTACTGCATTTTGGTGCTTCAATACAACTGGACATTTGTAACTGGCAGTCCATAAAAGTCTCACCTTAAGATTTTAAAAATGAAACTGCCCTCTGAACTTAGCATCAGCCAATTTTGTCCACTGTGTGCCCATTTCAAAAAACGTGCCTCTACAGCAGGCCTACAAAGAGACATAATCCCTAATGTGACCCCTTTCCTGTGTGGGCTCCAGCAGTGGAGAGCAGCGCAGGTCAGGCGAGCTGATTCGCGTGATGTTGCTTCCTGGAGTCCACTTTTCGATAAGGGCAGTGGATGAAATTTGTTGAGCCACAATGCAAAGGGAAGTTTGTTTCAAAATTTTAACCGGTGCGGCTATTACTACAATCACATTCATGCCCTAAATGCAACAGTTAAAAAAGAAAACTTTAGATTTAGTTAACCACCATACGGTTAGCATAAACTGATGTCAACCAACACTGGTATTTCTAAGCCAGTGAAGCCATCCCACTGTCTCAACAAGCTTAGTTTTAAAAATTTTAGTTCATCTTAGCTTAGATTCACGCCCAGTATACTGAACCAGTGGAATTTCAATTCGACTTGCTATACTACTTTTCAACACAGTATCTTCAAGGGGCTAATCTGCATTCCTAGAGCAAAAGAAAAGGACTACACAAGCTGTAGAATCAGAAGCAAGCAAGGCGGTAACTACAAGGCAATATTCAGCGCAAGTGAAAGATGCAGGAAGTGTGGTAGTTTGCTAGAGAAATACAAATACAAGACTTTGCAATACAGTCAAAACTCGATTTAACGAAACCCGATTTAACGAAAATCTCGATTTAACGAAGGTATCCTAATTCCCCCTCAGACGCCCATAGGGTTCAATGCTTTGACTAACCCGAAATAACGAAACCGATTCCGTGATCTGTCCCGATTTAACGAACCATTTTTCGAGAAATAAAGGTGAAAAAGTGTTAATTTTTGGTCTATTTTGTAGACAGCACCGCAAAATTTATTGATTGCGAGTCAGCGGTAACAGCGCAGAGCATCTTCATCCCGTCGATTTTTTCAAACTGCGCGGCGCAAAAGGAGTTTTAATTTTGAGTCGAGCTCAAAATTAAAAAATTAATTTGTCATTAGCTGTGTGGCTTGCCGTCCCGTCGACGAGTGCGACGAAAAATGTGCTAACCGATACGACCCCGATAAGCTGGTACGGTTTATGCGGATGCAAATGTTCAATGCATTATGTTCAATGGGTGCTCAGTCGGGGACTTGACGTTACTACTTTTAAAACGAAAGTACTGTTTAAGCGGGTACGTTTTAACGAGGTTTTACTGTAATTGAATGTACTGAATTATGTGCCCAAGAAATGCCTCATTCAATTTAACGAAGTTCTCGATTTAACGAAATAATTCACGGCTCCCCTCAACTTCGTTAAATCGAGTTTTAACTGTATGCAACTCACCATACTAAATTCAAGCGACTAGCTACACTCCCGTCAAGCGACATTTTAATATTACAATACCTAATGTCCCTTCCATTACTTTTAGAGCGCAGTTCTTTGGCGCCCGTTCCTGGGTTTCGCGGCGGCGTCGGTGTTGTCCCTCATAACCAGCTCCACTTTCACTCCCACCTTCCATCCTTCCCTTACGGCGCGGTTGCTGTGTCCACAGAAAACGAGTGAGACAGATACTGCGCCTTTCCATTCATGTGAACGAATTATGAAAGGCACGCTTCACAGCTCAAGTGGACTTTCACTCTCACCTTCCTTCCTCCCCTTACGTTGCGATTCAGGTGTCCACAGAAACAAGTGTGACAGATACTGCGCCTTTCCATTCATGTGAACCAACTTTGAAAGGCACGCTTCAGAGCTCAAGTGGACTTTCACTCTCACCTTCCTTCCTCCCCTTCCGGCGCGATTCAGGTGTCCACAGAAACAAGTGACCAACACTTCGCCTTTACATTCTTGTGAAACAATTATGACAGGCACGCTTCACAGCTCAAGTGGAAGACGCGACCACAAATGGTGCACACTGCAAAGATAATTCATGAATAATGCGAGCACCCACACCGAACTGCAGGGCAACATGTGCAGTAACCGAGAATTCACACACTCACAGAGAAAAGCATCATATTTTGATGTAGCTTGCTTATATACACCTAGTTCACCACGGTAAAAAAAAAAAAAAAAAACTTCGCTTTTCAAAATATGTCTCGAATGGCATCGTTCCAGCATTAAGCTCTTAGGCGCCTGTTCCTGGGTTTCGCGTCGTCGTCGCCATTGTCCCTCGTAACCGGTTGTCTGTAATTGTACATATGTCTTGCTCGAATTAGTTGCCTAAATCTATAGAAAAGCTGAAACAGCTGCGCTCAAATTTTGCATTAGAAAGTACCGTAATCGTCATTTTTTTGCATGCTCTTTGCACATACAAGGTCTGTTAGGAAAGTATCACACCTGATGGATATGAAACAAGCGCGTTTGCATCAGCCGACCTTGAACATTCGTGGGCATGCAAAGTTTTTTCCCGCCTGCCATTAGCGTCAGTCGCAGGGATGCAGCGTTGGAGTGAGGTAGTGTGCAGTGCTCTTCTGTTTTTATTGCGAGGAAAATGGCGGAGTGATCGGAGCAGCGCTACTGCATCAAATTTTGCCAGAAACTGGGCAACAGCCAAATGCAAACCATTCGTAAGATTCAAACAGCTTTCAGTGATGATGCTATGAGCAGGACAGATTAAGCAGTGGTACAATGGGTTTAAAGATAGCCACACATTGGTGGGAGAGCGAGCCACGCTCGTCGGCCTTCAACATGTGAAATGACCAGGTCATTGCCGAAGCGAACGCTGTGGTGATGCAGGGACCATCGTGTGACTATCCCAGATATTGCGACCTCTTAACTATACTGAGAGCTGGGCATCAGCCCTTTTTCTACACATTCCATTATCATCGAAGATTTGGCCACGAAGAGAGTTGCGAAATTCATGCCAAAGCTGCTCACGGCAGAGCAAAAGCAATTTCGTGTTAAGTGCTACAGGACATGCTGGATTCTACAAACAGTGACCCCCGACTTCATGAATACCATAACCACTGGTGACGAGTCATGGGTGTACGGGTACAACTGAAACCAAATCCCAGTAGTCAGTGAAAGCACACGTCACCAAGACCAAAGAAGGCCCGCCAAATGCGCAGCAATGTCAAAGTGATGCTGACTGCTTTGACTCCATTGGTGTGGTACACCAGGAGTACGCACCACAGGGTCAAACAACCCCCAAACAGTACTACAGGGATGTTCTCCGTCGCCTATGTGATTCTGTGTGGTGCAGGAGACTGGACTTGTGGTTAACAGGAAATTGCCACATCCATCACGTCAATGCTCCTGCACATTCCTCGCACTTGATTCAGACATTTTTGGCGAAAACCCAGACTCCTGTAGTTCAACAGGCTCTTTATTCTTCTGATATGGCCCCCTGAGACTTCTGGCTGTTGCCCAAAATCAAGAGGCCATTGAAAGGAGCACGATTTCAGAAAAGAGGACATTATGGCTGCAACGACAGCTGAGCTAAACTCCATTCCGAAACCGGCCTTCTCTGAATGCTTTCAACAATGGCAGCACCGGTGAGAGAAGTGAGTGGAGTCCCAAGGAAACTACTTTTGAGGGTGCTTAGGTTTCCAACGCTCCAGTTATGCAAGTTTTTTTTCAGCAAAAGGTCGGATACTATAACAGACCTCGTACAGTATGCAGAGGCATTTTTCTCTTCTACGCAAGCAAAATGACTGGAGTCCCTATTATATGAGCCACATTTCAATGCAAATGTGGCGTCAGTAATCGGGGTGCTGTGGGAATCGAACAACTTGGCTTCAAACAAGAAGATGAACAAGAGATTGCATGACGTTGGAGGCTTTAACAAAGCACAGTGGTACAAGGGCTATGAGGGATGCCACAGTGGAGGCCTGAAGACCAACCCAGGGTTCCTTACTGTGTGATGACATAGCTCACGCTACAACTATTTTTGCATTGGTGCTAAAGCCACACTAAGCAGGCTCATAATGTACAGCAGTAGTACAACATTATAGGCTTTCGAATGGTCACTACACGGCCCCCAACCCCCTTTCCATCCCGAAGCCACAGACAGTTCTCAATTACTTGTTTGCCCCAAATAATAGAGAAACTTTCTATAGCTAGAAGTTCAATTTGTTAGGATTATTACACTCTGTACACTTAACATGGCAGAAAACTAGCCACTATTTCACTTTTATGTTTTCACGTCCCTTTCCTTACAAGGTCTATCGTGGCACTGAAATAACCATGCAGAACGCAATGGAACTTTCCACCTCTTGTTCTCACTGATGCCGGGCTGCACACACCCTGAGCCATGTGCACAGCCACTACACAGCGTACATATATGCAAGCTACACCCACCTGAAGGCATGGAACAGCAAAGGGCCCTGGAGAAATTCCCGCAACCTTATGATAAAATCCAACACATGATCTCGTGCACAATCCCAATAAACAATGGAGCAAGAACGCCTGTCGGAGTCCAGCCAAACTCTGGATCTGAATCAAAACTACCATTGAAAAAACTCCCCAGTTTCATGGACAGACACAACTTGCTCTAGGAGATTCGAATACGACTGTGCCAATGAAGCCAGCCGGCCAGACATCGTCCTCAGCAGAGCACACACCAAGATGAACTAAGACTATGTGCACTGGCAAGCAGCAACAAATAACGTTCATGCCCAGTGCAAGGCACGGCAGCCAGCAATATGCCGGATCATGTCTCATATTTCCTTCACAGGCTCACAACCAGGAGCGTAGTTCAAGACTATTCATATTCAGCAAACAAATTTGTCAGACTGCCCCAGCAATCATTGAGATTTACTTTACCAGCAAAGGTGTTCTCAGGATGCAAAAGCTGCTTACTCAGGACTGAAATGAAGCAGAGATAAATATGCTGTGCAGCACATTAAGGGGGATGGACAGTGGCCATACAAGTTTAGATAAGCCCAGTAATAAGAGGAGGCAGCACACGGGCCCTATTCATCAAAATATCTATGGAGGGTAGAAGCATTTTAACCTCCAAGATAATCGATAGCTTAAATGGGACCTCAAGTGCCAGAATATGCTGCCCAGAAGCAGAACCTTTGGCGTGGGAACTTCTGACTACCCCTGCACATAACGAACAGTCACGTTTTAAGTTTTCAGCAGAGAAGTGTCAAGTAAAAAAATTGACTTGTTTTTGGTTCAGAATGTTCTATTTGGAAACAATTCGCTAAGAAAAATCATTGCAGTGACTTGAACGGATGCAGAGATGACGTTCCTATTATCGAAAAAAGGTGTTTTGAGAAATCTCGATTCAATTTAGTTTACCTTCAATTTACCCCCCTGGTACGTAGTATCCACCCTTATTCACTTTTGATTGCCTGGTAAACCCTTTACTTTCACTTGACTTCACTTTCCCTCTTTTCTTGCTTTTAGCAGAGGCTTCAAAGCCGGCCTTTTTTATTCTAAATCTGTTGACATGTTGGAACTTCTTCCGTGTACTCATTTAAGCAGAATTTAAGCTTTTTGCACAGTACAGTTATAACAACACACCTGCAAAATGGCTAGTTAACGAATTATGGGTGCTAAACCATATCAACCGAACACCAATCACGTGTAAAGAAAGTTTCACGAGAAAAGGACGGTTTGCATTTCATGATGCTCATGCAGTGACGTTAAAGAACACTGAAGTTCTATATATTATTACTACAAATTTTCTGAAGTAAACACTTTTACGCACAGTTAAATTAATGGCAATGGAAGCATCACTGCCCGCTGCATAAACCATGCAATGAGTAGGCGGAGAGACGAAGGGGGTAGGACCATGTTTGGAGTAATTTTTGAACAATTCTGATTCGTGTCTCACAATTACAATTGGTACATTTTTGCATTGCATTTTGGTCAATTTTGACCTCTATCCCCACCCCTTGGTAGACTGACACCAGACTGCAGCTACACGTTTTCTTTCAAATAATGCATTCAACTTCAGAACACACTGGTCACTGCGTGGTATATCACCCATAACCTCCAAGCGGACTTCCATGTTGCTTTTGAATTTCATGAAATGAAAACTAAGCTGTTGCACGTAATACGTGTTCAGGACATGTCAGCTATAAAATAGATGCGACGTAACTGCAGTTTCGATTCACTGCAACTCCTAGGCCCAATCAATGCCTGAACAGCTGGAATAGCACCCAATCAATGCCTAAACAGCTGGAATAGCAAACGACAGATCAGCAAGCGAAAACACTGCATCGATGCTTCTTTCATAGCCACACACGTTCCAACATCAGCAGCCAAATGCATAGAGAACCTCGCTGCTTTAATGACAAAACTTTAAACCTACTAACAATATTGTGACCCCTTGCAAAATGTCAAAAGCCTTGCTGATCTGCATCAACGGCATATAACAAGGTCACACCTATATGATTGGAAAGAGGTAGCCACAGAGCAAGATGCTAAACAAGCAGATGAAAATGAGCCCTCACACCACGAAAGGGCCTTGCAATTTTAAAGCTGTTGAACATTGAGGAATAGAGACAGGTCAAGGGCCACATCTACCAAGCCCTAACCAATGTACAAGTTAAAATGGCAACTGTCTGAACAAACATAATTGCCAGCCCTAAGCTTCAGCGAGATTAGCAGCTTCACTGGCAAGCATCCTATTACAGCGAGCCTTCACGGCGGAAAGCGCTAGTTTCGTTGCAGGGATGCCTGTTTTGGATGTAGTGGTCTAACAAAAGACCGCTAAAGTCCGCAGCGAGCGCATCTCAAACGGGGAAAGGCGGGCATCGAGCCGACGTTTATCGCTAGGTTGACGCGCGAGACACTTCCTGAATGATCGCGCGAGGAGGGTCTGCGCGCGCGCCTTGACCCGATAGTGCAAACACGTTACTCCGCGCCGGAAGAGTCTGGCCGCCCGCCTTTGCTTCACATGGTTGACAGTCTAGCGAAGAGAAGGGCCAAGTTCAGCCCACTGAGATAGGCCGCAGTGTGATGGCGGGCCCTCGTGAGTCACATGCGCGGCGATCTACGTCAGCCAAGGAGAGCAGTAAAAAGGACGGAAGGAATGCGCGCCGACGCATCGCCAGCCACGTGTGGCGAGCGCTTGGGCGTCAACCCCCGCCGTTCACGTCTACACAAACGCCGGGACACCGCCGGGGTGCGGCCGACAAGCCCCCGGACACGCCGAGGACGCAACACCTGGTGGCTGCTGCGCGAAGAATCGACGCGACGGCGGCGCGAACACCGGGCGTCGCAACGACAGAGTAGAGCCGATCGAAGCCTGCCGCCGGGAAGAAAAATGGGAGAAACAGGGGGAAAGGAAGCAAAGTCTCGCGGACGACGACGGCAGCAACGCGTCAATCGTGCTCCCTGAAGTGACGGGCCGAAGCAGGGGCAACCGTGGAGGCGCACACACCTCCTCCCCCGGCGGATAGGCCTGCGGAAGAGCTGGCCGGCACCCACGCCGGCAGCACGAGGGCACATAAAGGGGGACGCGAGACGGTAACCCCCGCCGCCCGCTCTCCAGCGAGCACACAAGAACGCGGAAAGCATTTCAAACAAGGAAATGACAAGAAAAAGACGCGCGCGCGCGCCACTCTGAAGTGTAATATATGTCTCGCTTGTTAAGAAAGTGGCGCCAGCAGGGAAAAAAAAGGCGGACCCTTCGCGAGACGAGGTTAGAACGTGGGAGGGTGACTAGCCGTCCGATCTAGTTCACGTTTAGCCATGACTCATCGCGAGGCAGACAGATGCAATATCGGCAAACAAAAGCAAAAGGGGCGTGCTGCCCGGCAGTGCAGCCTTCATCCAATGACCTCCACAACCCCGCATTTTTTTGTACTACTCGCCCGAGCACGTAAACTCTGCACTGTCGAACTGCCAGTACCGCGCAATGCCCGGCAAGGCGTGGGAAAAGCGGCAAGCCCCTGCGCCCAAACGGAAACGCACACCTGGCTGCCGGCTCTGCGCCGGACTATTTTTCCCCGCCCGCTCTCCCGAAATGGTTACGCCGGGCGCTGGCCGAGCCCGCAGCATCGCTGCCGCCCGGCACCAGCGGCGTCGGCGCAGCACGAAGCGCGCCGACAAACGGCGCCGGGCACGCCCAACCCCGAGTCCGGGCGCCCAGCGCGGCGAGCAAAAACACGGACGCGGAGCCGCCGCAATGCTAGGCCTAACGCGCCCGCCCTCCCCTTCAGCGGCGGCCATGAAGAGGGGAAGAGCACTCACCAGCACGTCGTAGCAGATTTCGCGAAGCTCCTTCTCCACTTTCTCCCGGTACTCCCGGGCCATCTGCTGCTTGCGCTCAGAGCCCTCGGTCTTCTGCTCTATGCTGGAGATCACCCGCCACGAGCTTCGCCGGGCGCCGACAACGTTTTTGTAGGCGACAGACAGCAGGTTGCGTTCCTCGTTGCTGAGCTCCACGCCCGTTTCTGTGACCTGCTTCATGGCGGCCGCCATGTCGTCGTACCTTTCGGCCTGCTCCGCAAGCTTGGCCCGCTGAACCAACTCGTCCTTATCCATTGCCGTGCGGGGGCTGGTGTTTTAGCTGCAAGGCAAGCGGCAGCCGCAGGAGAACCCGTCAATCCAACCGCACGCCGTTGGGCTCCGTCAAAATGGCGGCCGAGCTCCCGCCGTTGCGGCACGCTGCTGTATCCGGCGCTCGTACTTACCGAAGCACGCCTCTAAAACACCGCGAGCGAGAGCGCTTGACCCTTCTGCCGCTAGCCGAGCGCCGTGGCAACGCTACCACTACGACGACAGAAACCGAGCAATCTATACCCACTGGCGGATGGTTTCGCACTTCCCCAGGCGCAAAGCGGTCGAGGAAGATTCCTTCTATCAGACACGGGGACGCGTTTCTGATGCCACGGCGCCTTGACGTCACTCGTTGCCTGGGAACCGATCAGAACGCCGCTCCCACACCGCCCGGTTTCGAATCCGCCGGCCACAGGTGCCAAATACAAGGCTTCACACACTCTAGTGGTATTGCTCACACTTCACGCAATAACATACTAATTTTTGCGGTAAATTTAAACTGCTCAAATAACCTACTTGCGCCACAGCCAAAGCGCAACAAGCCCTGCCACTTCGCGCATTGCAGAGAAGACAAAGCAATGAAAATACAACAAAAACAAACTACACAAATAACAAGAAAAGTTTTTATTAAAAAACAATAAAAACTAGAAAAATTTTCAATTTAAAATTGTTTTTAAGTTTCTAATTTCAATATCGTCACATAAGGCGCTGCGATCGCTGTGACCGGCAATGGCGTTACTCTACATGCTTTTGCACGTGGTTTCTGTTGACGTCTAAAGCAGCATGCCACGATCGAAGCGAAATCGTCAAGGTATTTGAAGTTGATGCAGTTTTACTTTTCGCTGTATTACATGCCCATTCATTACGTTTCTTCTGACTTGTGCCCACAGTTTCGCTTACTCGAACCAAGAAGAAAGGATTAGAGCGCAAGCAGGATCTCATCCAAGAGGTAAGCCTATCCGTAGGTGTTCCTGGCAGCTCACACTTTCAGAAAGCGCACCTCAGGCGAATATTATGAAGTGGAAAAATTGTGCATTTTGCTTTACTTATTCATTAAGGCGCCTGCTGCTGCCAGCCGCATAAAGCTACAGCTTTGCTGGCCACAAACAAATATGTATACAGCGGTATTTAGACGCTGAAGAGAGCTTTAGGAGTGCACGTCCAATGATTGAGGGCTGCTGCATGGCCCATTGCAAAATTAGCGCATTTAACACTGCGCTGGCTATCGGCGTGGGTATTAGTGCTTTTGTAGCTATCCTTGCAATAGATGGCGCATATCCACGCAGGGGAATCGACCAAGTGTTGTGGGCAGAGCGAGCTTTTCAGATGTGTGTTTACGTGACCAAAAACAAAGTAATAGGAGGGGAAGTAAAGCTGTAGTGAACTCACACACACACACAAAGAAAAGTGGAACCCTAAATCAACAGAAAAGAAAAAAAAATTGTATCGCACGCTGGGAGTGCGACACCGTGAGACCTGCAGTGAAATAATGTAAAATTTAACAGAGTAGTCGATTAGAGTCCAGTAAGAAATTTTGAATTGTGGTACAGATCTGTGGTTGTACCCAAGTATGGGGGTGCAATTATAAGAGGAGGCAGCTCAAACTAAAGCCTAGTTATTACAATGGCTGCTCGAATATCTCAACGTGATGAAGGGACGGCAAAAAAGCAAGAAATGCTCATTTCTTAAGAAGGAGACTCGAAGAAACAGGGTGCTTAGATTCACATGCAAACTTTTTTTCTCAAATTTTTTTTTTCCGAAGTTAGGAGTGCATAGTATCGCAAAAACCCAGTACTTTGGTTTGGGCTAGTTGGCAGAGGCACATTAACAGTGATGAGGGCCCGGTTCAGAAAAGCATTAATAGGGCCACCACCCTACCCCACCAACGTCACTTTTATAGACATGGTGCGTTTTCAAATTTCTTACAACACGTGCCATATCCTAAAATTCTGCAGACTATATGACAGGACACCCTCCCTCAAAAATCGGAGCACAAATTTGTGAAAAATAAAATTCTTAAGCGGTTCTTTTCTCGCCTGATTCGATAGTGCAGGACAACTGGCTGCGTGTGAAGACAGATCAAGTAGAGATGAATCTTGTTTATAAACGGTTTCCAAATTCCTGCCGTAAATGCACTACAATTCATCTCATAGTTTTGTGAATTCATCAAGCAAGATAAATTGAATCTCACAGTGTTTCTACAGAAACTGCGATGTTTTGGTATATGCTCACTTAAGTACACAAAAACGTTCATTACTTCAAATGCTGTCACAGTGCGGTTTGCTAAATATCTGCGATATATTGGCACCTGTAGAAAATGGCATCACTATACTTATCTGGCACAAAAATTTATCACACTTAAAAACTTAGTAAATATATACATATATTTACGTTATACAGATTGTCTACATTTGCAGACAGTACATTTACATTTTGCACATAATTTCCACTTTCAAAACAAAATGAAGCACTTTTGTATGTGCCACATACCTTCTCAGTTTACAGAAAAAAATTAACATTTTATGAGGTAGCGTATGCAGCTGGTTTCACCTGGAAGCCGTCGCTGGCAGACGGCTGTCGGGAAAAAGTTGGATGGATGCTTAAGCTCCACCTTCAAGTGTATTATATTACAGAGAAAAATTGGCTGTGGTTTAGCTCTGGTTAAGCCGAGTTGAGTTGAGAAAGCAACAGCTGCATGGCTACGCTTAGGATAGCTTAGGCTACGCGCTAAGCAGTGGCCGGGCTCTCCTCCATAGTTGGTCGAGTCTGGCAGTGCTCTCCTAGCTATATATACACCACACACACCTTTCCTCCATCCAACCAATGGAGAGAGTGATGCTCAGCTGGCTCCAGCTGTAGTTATGACGGTGCTTCTCCGGCATCGGCTGAGTGCACGGCCAAGCGCAGCCGTGACGGCAGCTCTGACGTCACGCAGCTTCTCGCGCATGCTCAGCTTCGCCCACGCTGTGCCACGCAAAATGGCTTAACGACTAGCTTAGTGTTGCTTTTGCAACTAAATGGCTCCTATAATTAACCATGGTGCTGGTCTAGTTGGTGATTCATACCTGAAGCCAAGAAGGACAAGAAGAGGACAAAACACCCTGCTCTTTTTCTCTTCTCCGGTCATCTCCTGCTGTTGTCCTTTTTTGCCCCAGGTGAAGCCAAGAGAGTAAAATGAGAGCAATAATTTTTCCATACATCCATGTGCGCATTAACCAGTGATTGACATTGACTAGTGCCTCAAATGACATTTTTATCTAGCAGAATTTTAAGTTTGCAGCTAGCAAACTAGTCTAAGTTACAAAGAACTAGAAGATTTAGCTCTTCATATTCAAAGAAACTCTGTGATTGAAGTTCCCGGTAATCTTCTACATTCTCTAGAGTGAATGTGCTTGCAAGAGAGAAAGTCCCTGAAAAGGTTCATCATGTGAAAAACATGCTTCCAGTCATTCGTGGTGTCTTCCTCTTCCTTGCATGTGCTAGCAATAGGCCCGTAAGTTGAAAAGGGGGAGATGACTAATATTTTTTGCCTTGCCCGTTCTCATTTTCATTTAATTTAATCAGTCGCTGTTTAGTCGCCCATTGTAGCCGCACTGTTGCTGCCACGGAGAAGGAAGCTGATATGGTGCTCTGTGCCTGCTATGCAATTGCATGTGCGAATTAGGCTTAAAAATTGCAGAACTACTCTCTAGGCATAAACAGAGACATTTATTAGCACAAGAGATGTGCACACTTCAAAATGTCCACATGTTCGAGTTGGTTTTGATGGCAGCGTAGCTTGACGCAGTGTAGGCACGCTGTGGTTTTGTCTACACCCCATGGTCATTCGTGGTGTCGTCCTCCTTCTTGCATGTGCTATAACCATGCCCCTAATTGCAATGTCTGGTTCAGTGGTAGGTAATTGCGGGGTGTGGGGGGGAATGTTTGACCCTAGCTCTATCACATTAGCAAATCTTTCGTTTTCAGGTTATTAAACTTTTTCGCGATCATAGAAAAGTCTGTCGATTTCTGAGGTTTGGTAGAAAAATTATTTGGTGAATAAAGTATTTAAACAATCCTTTTTTAAAAAAGGCATATACCGAAATCTGCGTGTTTAATTTTTTTATACGCTAAATAATATTTGCCTGACCCCGTAAGCAGTTTGGGTGAGCAGCGCTGGTCCTTGTAAAGCCGTCCAATCCAAAATGAGTATAGCTCGACCTTGCAGTATCGTTCACCTTGAGCATTTTAGGAGAGCAGTGCTCGTCTGTGGCTTGGTTTGTGTACCACTCGACAAATGGCACCACAGACCTGTTTAATTGCGTTTTGTTGTGCCGCTTGAAAGTGTTATTGATGTGGTAGCCGTCATGAGAAAAAGGAGTCTGCTGGAGGCGACTAATATAATGCTAGCCCATCATCATGGCAAAGAAGCTTTCCTTCATCGCTGTCCTTGTCATCCAAAGATAGCGATGCAGGATGCCGATTTTGCTTACGAAAGAGAACACAACAATGATGGCATTGGCATGAACAGTTCTTTCGGTGAAATTGTCAGGAGTGCACATAGTGCGTGAAAATCGACATAACAACATTGCGATAAAACCTCCATGGGGAAATTTTGACGCCACATGTCAGCGGGAAAGGTATCAAATTTCCAGCTGCGCTTCTTCTCTAATTTTTTATTGTTGCTTATCAGCACGCAGATTTTTCTTATGATGAGCAGTCAACTTCATTATACTAATTTGACTTAATTTCTGGTTAAAATTTTATCAGTTTTGGATACTTTCGTTTTATTTTGTTACCAGTTATCAGTTGGGTAAAATAAGTTTGGTCTTCCTCTGAGTTTGGTCAGGATGCATTACGCATTTGTTCCTCTTTGGAAATTTCTGCATGCTGTTTGGCAATCTCGGCTGTTCCTTTGATTTTGTTCTCTCTTGGATAGCAAGTATGACAGCGACATCTTCCACTTCCGTGATGACGGAGCTGGGGGTTATTACACGCTGGAGATTGTTTCTTAACTTCCAGTCACCTGTGCTGCTGCTTTCTTAGTGTTGCCTGCTTAGAGTGCAGCATCGGTAACCAGGCTGCATTGATAAACCTGAATTTCTTTTTGATGTATCAGACCCTCGCCAGTCTCCTGCCAGAGTAGTGGAGGCCCAAGTCCATGTTTTGAAGGATCTGAGTTATCCGGTACCAGCTTCTGATGATCCGACAATTTATTTCTCTGCTTTTGCTAGGCTGTAGTAGGGCAGGCTGCACTACTACTAGGCTCCTCACTAGGTGGTGTTCGTTGCCCTCTTTCATACCCCTTCTGTTTATTACTTGTGCTGCCATATAAGTGGTTTGTTGGGCCATTGTTTTGAGGAGGGTTAGGGCATGTGGACTTCTTTGATTGGTTTGGAGCCACATCCCCAGAATCTCTACACTCAGACGTTAGGGTCCGTGGGTGCCGCCCGGTTTCTTTTCCCTTTCCATTTATAATTTTAGATTTGTCAGGTGAGCACTGGAGTCCCCTTTCACACGATTACTCTTTTATTGTAATGGTTGCTGCTTGGAGTTGTGCCTCCTTGGTTGGCCATATGGTGATATTATCCACATAAAATCAATGTCTTACACCTTGGATTTTTTTTTATTAATTTTTGGCCAGGCCCATGACTGCGGTATTAAAGGGAATGGGTGCTCCCCAAAAGCTGCCCATGTTCGAGGGGTAGAAAGTTTTATTCCAGCTCTTCGAGCTCTAGCTCTTCTGTTCCTTGGTTTAGGAAGCTTCATACGTAATTGTGTCTTTGCTCCCCGCACCCATAGTTTGTTTCCTAGTTTTTCCAAGATTCCTTGGTGGCTCACGTTATCAAAAGCCCCTTTGGTACCTGTGGCTTGAACAGTGCGTTCTCCTGCACATGTTTGTCCGCACTTAGGATGTTAGTACCTCTTGTTTTAATTGGATAAGGACGTCTTGGTAGCATTACTTTAGCAGGCTTTCAGTACAGCAAGTGCTCTTGGTCCAGGGGTCATTATGAATTTTGTCGGAGCGACTGGCTGCGTTGCTCACATACAATCTACCCCAGCTGCTGTGTTGACTGTCGAGCCTACTATATCCACATAGACTTCTTCAACTGTGATCGGCTCCCTTTTTATTTTCCTCATAGCGGGGTGTAGGGGTAAAGCCTCTGTAGCATTTCGGCTACAGAGCCTTAATGGTGTCTTCATTTGTGCCTGGAAATTGGTGCAGTAGCCTTTCCAGGGACTTTCGGCCTTTGGTTTTGTGTGGGCCTATAATAGCCTTGAGGATTCACTGCATTTCAGCTATACCCAGGGTCCCGTTCTGGCAACTGCAGAACTACTCCCAGGTAGTTAATGCTAATTGGTTCACATGCTCTGCTTTGCAGGTAACCTCTGCAATTCTTAAGTTTCCAATTACGGTTCCATTCCTTCCATCACTTTATAATACTTCTAGCTCCCTACAGTGGAGTAAATATGGGTCTACCTCTGGGATCTTGTTTGTTCCTACGATTTCTTTGATAAATCACTTTTTCTTGTTATGGATCTCATTACACCACTTATTTATGTCAGTAACACAGTTGGAAGTGGAAGTTTGTGCTTAATAAAACTCGTGCCAATCTGATATATTCGCCGTTCCTGTCTGACATCGTATTATCTCGGTTTGGATGGCAATACTAACGATTAAACGACCACTGCCTAAGTCTGTTTTCGCAGCGTCAAGGAAAATGGTCTTGAACTCTTCCTCTCTGGTATGTGGGAATGCGGTATCCGAAAAAGTCTGGACTGCTGCTCAGGTGATATGGCTATAATAGGCGAATGGTGCGCCGTCTTTATTTTATTTTAAATTTATCTTTTGTTTATTTTTTATTTAATTTTTGTACACTTTTTTTACATACCTCGCTCCTGTCCTTTCTTCCTTTTGCGTCTTTTTTTTTCTTCGCATCTGTATCCCCCTCCTGTTCGTTTAATTTCCACCGGCCACAGCTCAGGGTGCTAACAACTGCTACACTAGCAAAATATTTTTCTCTACTTTGTTGTTCAGATTAACAAGAAAACAACCAAAAGCTGAGGACAAACACATTAACAGCACTGGTATGTGTGCATGTCATTGTATTCTGCCCAATTTGCAACTTCTTCAATCAGGCAAAGGCAAGCGGCCTCTGAATTTCAAGTGCCAACCGAAGGTTCTTCGCCTTGGCAGCATTTAGAGTGAGTTCCAAACACTTTATTGGTACAGAAGGTACAAGAATAACTTAATACCCATGGAACAAGGAGCCGTTAACAACAAGTGTTTGATATTATATTTGCAGCAAAAATTTATTAGATGCCTTCTGGCCTCACCTGAAGACAACGATGCCTAATGAATTAGTTATCAAATTATTACTTACTGAACTACTGCTATGATATTGTTACGGTACGCTCGCAAACCTTATATCTCGCGCTCTGTGTAGTCTACGCACCGGGACTGTGCTTCTTCCGCGGGGGGGTATTGTTACGGTACGCAGTGAAAGAGACGATGACGAAGTGCTGGGCTAGTAGAGAAAGACGACGCTGCAGCTACGTCTGGTTCTCCTGTGAGTGTGTCCCTGATGGTGAACTGTTGCGGCTACGACGTACCATCGCCTCCTAATATCTCGACGTGCCTCGTAACAATATATTACAGTCGTGCCTCGTTAATATGGACACTTTGGTTTCCAACCAAAACTGTCCATAAAGCGAATCATCCATAATAACGAGTCATGAATAAAAACGAAAAGGATTTTATTGAGAAGAAAGAATTGTAATTAATGACTGCTTTTGTAGATAACCGTGTGCACTGGACTTAAAATTTGACAGAACACCAGCAGTTTTAAATGCGTTATCCTTGTCACTATTGTCTTCGAAAAATTCTAGTGCAGTCTGAAGCGGCTCGCATACCATGACACGCGTGATGGTGGGCTTTCTGTTGGTCGAACTTTCGAGCACAAACTCCTCACTGGCCAATGGATCAGCATCCGATTCTCTACTCACCGCCACTTCCAAAATGGCCTCGTCACTGAGCAAAGTAGCCGCTAAGTAGCTGCTTGAGATTCTTCTGAGGCGAGGAAACAGCCGAGTTGTCGATACTAGTCCCTCACTGCTTGGATTCACTGAGATGGCTTTTGCCGCTTCTATTCACAGATTGCTTTCTTCGCACCTACGTTCAGCTCTGTTCTTTTGCGTTTAACTCCCGCCATGCCAAAATCCAGATTCAAGTTTAGGGTTGCAAGCTCCTGATCTTTGCACTTTTTTTCCTAGTTAACCTTTCTCCCTTTCCGTTCTTCTGATTCTCTTTTTTGTCTTGTACTGTTTCCGTAAGGAAGAGAGGGAGTTAAGTTGGCAAGCTGCTATGCAGAGGGCTATCGACAAACACTGCAAGCTGATGTACAGTTTAGAATGACTGCTAGCTGACTACAAAGAGGGTCGAGCCAACCCATCCCCTGCAGTCGGGCTGGCGGGACCCGACCCGACGGTCGTCTAGCTCGACCCCCTAGCGTATACATGAGCCCTATAGCCGGTTTTCAGCCCAACAGGCCTCCCCGACCCAACTTTGTCGGTCTCATGTAAACCCCCTGAAGGCCGCATCGTTGCCTCAAAGCGAAGCCGACATGCGGATCACCTGGGGTGCAAAATGTGGCAATTCGGCAACGCAACAGGGACGAAAACCAGGAGCATGAGAGGGAAGCGCGTCCAGGACGTGACGTCCGGTCTTGGTTGCGTGCTCGTCTGTTGCCTTTCTTTTGTCGCTCTACTTTGTGAGTGTGTCTTAACTCTCACCGAAGAGCGTTAACGGCTTCATGGAACATATACTGTGCTTTGGGAAAAAAAACTTCAGTTCCCGCCGCCACTGTAGGCACTTGTCTTTCTTCCTGTCATTTCTTTCTTATGCTTTTACCGGCCTCTCTGTTCACGTTCAGCAGAATTTATTGCAACCACATGTTTAACTTGCGTTCTCTGTTTTTCTTTCAACCACTGTCCATATTAACGAGGCAAAAATACATGGGCCCAAGTAGGCCGTGTGCATTCTTCCCCTGTCCATTGTCCAGACAGCGAGTTTCCATATTAACGAGGCATAAATACATTGAAAAATTTTCGTCCCCAGAAAAACTGTCCATAATTCGGGTCGTCCATATTAACGGGGGTCATATTAACAAGGCACGGCTGTGTGTATATATATATATATATTTTTTTTTTCTTGAGAAAACACATCATGCAAGCTTTTGCTGCCGATAATAAATGTAAATGTGGTCATGAGAACAGCAGCTATCCCTTAAACAAATTCTGCGGCAACAAATGGACTATAATATAATTGTTCATAAAAGCAACTTTCGGTGAGGTCATTGTGGACATTATTCCTTAATCTGTGTGGATCAATAGTCCATTTTCTGTTTCATCTGGCCAAATGTCAGCATGAATGCAGCATTGAGACGAATGCAGCTAGTGATCTGTCCCAGAAATACCAGGACAGTAGGTCCTGCCGTCGACAACAGTCACCACTTACCCCACACACCAGCAAGCCAATGGCCGAGTCATACAGCCATGCTGAAATCAGATTACCAAATAGCCAATGTTATAGATTGCCAATGTTATAGTCGCTGGAGAAAGATTTGATGTTGGGAAAGGTTGCCCCGCCGGGGTGGTGCAGTGGTAAGACGCCCGACTACTGTGCCGGAGTTCCCGGGATCGAATCCCGGCCTCGGCGGCTGCGTTTCGATGGAGGCGAAACGAAGTGGCGTCCGTGTGCTGTGCGATGTCAGCGCACGTTAAAGATCCCCAGGTGGTCGAAATTACTCCGTAGCCCTCCACTACGGCCCCCCTTTCTCTCTATCCACTTTCACTCCCACCTTCATCCCTTCCCTTACGGCGCGGTTCAGGTGTCCACAGAGCAAGTGTGACAGATACTGCGCCTTTCCCTTCCTATGAACCAACCAACCAACCAAAGGAAAGGTTGAGGGTCGCCGGAGAAGGGGTAGGCAGCGAACGCGATGGTTAGATGGCATCCTCGAGGCACTGCAGATGAAGTTATGTGATGTTAGGAAGATAGTGAGAGACCGGAAAGCGTGGCGTGACATGGTCAATAGGGTCACGAAGAGTCGGACACGACTGAACGACTGAACTGAACTGATAGATACTTAAACGCCATGGTTTGGTTACCAAACAACGTTGACCTAGGCTAGACTAAATAGATATGAAGTGGATAACAGATCTTTACAGTAGGATTGTAAGAACTCCGCGCAGTAGCTGCTCATGCAGTGAATATGAATATATGCATGATCGGTAGACACAACAAATGTAGCCCAATTAGCATTCCTTCTAAATGTGTCATGAAACAACATTCGCTTGCTTTCATTGCTCAAATTGTTATGGTAGCCCATGCCTGTCTCTAGAAATCATTAAGGATAAAAAGTAGATAGAAAGGTGCGCTGCATTGCTTGCTTCATCGCCTTCACAGCCAGTGGTGCACTACCGAGTCTGTACCACTTAAAAAGTTACACATTAATTATAATCAGACTTGTAGTCCTCAGCCAACCAGATTAGGCACACAAGTTTCGATCATTTCTGACCAGATGGCTCGACTGCTGCTGGAAAGCTTTTTTCTTTCAGTCAGGTACTTTCAGAGTGCAAAAATGTGAATTCGAAAGTTCCAAGATTCCAATGTGCGCTACTTGTCTGCTGTTCTGCGGACGCGACCGCGCATACCAGCATGACGGTTGTTCTAAACTTAGCCGCTTGATGGCACCATCGACACGAAATGGCAGCGCCTATAATAAAACAGTCTATATCATAGGGTGTACTTGTCCATTATTCTGCCTTGTCACAATTCTTAATTAATGTATTGGAAACGCTACTAAATAGAGATAGAAGGGGCATGTAGTAATCACATGTATGTATTCAGGAGCGAGCAGGAAATGAAAATTGTCCTCAGCTTCGACCACTGGTTGTGCAGTTGTGCACCTCAATCACTCACAGAAGAAATCAGGGTCTCCAAAATTTCCAAAAAGATAAGATATGAATTGTTCAAAAGAAGTTGAAGATCATATTAGTTTTCTGCACAAAGGGCCTTGCATGTCCCCTTGTATACCCCCCCGCCCCCGAAAACTTGTCGGGGTCTGCCAGAGCTCTTGCTTTGGCATTGCATAGCAAGATGTGCACCGCCCCTGTTAAGAATAGTTTCCAGATTGGCTGTTAGTGAGTTGAGGACAACATGCATTGGTTCCGAGCTGTTTCTTTGCAGTGATGCTCACAGGGCTTTAGGAACTTTGATTACTGATAATGAAAAGCCGCAGATTTTAGAAAAAAGACTACTGGCAAGAGCACTATTCTCAACTGTTTAATTACAAGCCATCGAGTACTTATGCATGCATACACACAGCAGGTAATTGACATCTGATCCATGTTATAGTTCAAGGATTGGTCATTGGCAAGAGTCAGACTTCTCAGTTTTTATTATTTGGAAATTCAGCGCTCATTTTTTTGGTGTATGTTTTTTAATGCAGTTTTTGTTGTTTGGGTGTGTGTGTGTTTTGCTATTATATTGGGCAACATTCCTGTGCAGTCAGAAATTGGAGTATACGGTGGCCTTTTTTTGTGGCACCAGCGCAGATTAACGAGTAATCAGTGCACATATGTATGGTCACACGTACAGCTGCATTTGCCAGTGAAAATGATATCATCATGTAAAATACCAATGGAACTGATTGAGCTGTCAGGCACAAACACAAATCGCAGATTAACTTTTAAAACTTGGTTGCCGTGTCAGGCTGTATCTCTAGTGGAGAAATGCCTGCAAAATGTACAGCTGCGCTATTAGTATAGCTTTAGAATAGAATAGGGAGACCCTGTCTGTTTGGGGAACAGCGGGACACAAGTGTAGATGCACAGAACACTAGCTCCCCTCACTCGGGTCCCAAGGTGAACATGCAACGCTGACCAAAAACTGGTGAAATAGTGTGGCCCCCAAACATCGTGTATGGTCGGGCAAGATGGCAGCATCGGACGAATCGAGGGCTGCTCGCTTTGCCACCAATTCATCATCGTTGCTTCATTTTGTCTCTTGTTCACTGCAAATGAATAATGTATGAAGCTTTATATTTGCCTTAAGCTACTCACACCACAAAATCCTAGGAACAAAAATGGCTAAAATTTTAGGGTTGTTTCTGGATTTATTAATTACTGCGCTTAGCAGGTGAGTTTTCTGTTGGTGCAAAAATAAATGGTCACCAAATTTTCCAAACTACACTGTTTTAAGAGCATTAGCTCTTACTACTTACATTTACCAGTTTCTCGTCCATTTCCTCGTCACAGTCAGATTCAATATGGCGAAATCACATAATCATAGCTACAGCATTGCAAATAATTTCTTAGCTACCACATGACCACCCATACAATGGAGTCCACAACCTGTTCCACCATGTGTAATGTCATGATTCCCCAAAGTAATGATTCATTTGAGTTTGACACCAGACATAGGCCTCTTCATGTGGCATTGGATAAGCGAGCGATCAAGTCACAGTGTCAAGATGTTCACATATAGGGTAGGGTAGCTGACCTTCCTTGGTTAATATTGAATTTCATTGTTCTTTAATGTTTTTGTTCAGTTTAAAGCGAAAAGTCTAACCTCCATATACAGCAATGAAGCAATAGTTAAGATGTCACAAGTAGGTTCAAGATTGTATGAAGCATGCGTAAGCTGCAGTTATATATTGCAGCTTCATTGTTTTAATTCGTTTTAACTCTTGCGTCAGCATTGCCCTAGGCGCTGAAATGAACGCGAATGGGCAAGCAGCCTTTATAACCTCAGTTCTTGTGTGAGTCATGGGGTCACTGTGCTACGCATGACATATCTTACAGGTCAGGGGCTAAAACTGCACGAAGAACAAATCGAATTGGTGTTGCAGGCATGTCTGTGAGTTAAGTCGTTAGTCGGCTTCCCTGTCAGACAGGGACAATAGGACTTTTGAGGCAAGCGTTCAAGGAATGTGGGAAAGTTTTCATATCGGCCTAGCATTCATCTTTCAGTCACATTAAATTTTTTCTTTTAGAAGCAAGACATGTGCTGTTAAAATAATTCAATCTGCACTCAGTCGAGATCATGGTAGGAGAGCCGTCCAGTGTCCGTGGCAGAATCCCTGTTTTCGGCCGAACTCTAGCAAAGCCAAATACAAAATCATGTCTTCCTAACGTTCCCAGGGTGGATGAACTGCTCTTTAAGATTAAACTCACACAAATGGTCACGCCGCTTTTTTTCTGGCGATAATCTTAAAAAATCTTTTCCCCTCGGAGGAAAATGAAGAGGCTATGAATATAATAAGCAAGGCATACAGTATGTAAAAGAAAGAGGTGCGAGTTTGTCACCCCTAAGGATTGGTATAGCTATCAAAGAAAAAATCTAGCAAAGCAGCGGAGAATCAAATAAGCCCTGTGTACATGGACCCGACTGTGAAGGTCGAGTTGATTGGACTCGACCCTAATGGCTTTACATGAACCCTACCCGACGACTGGTGTTTACGGTGGTGCCGGGTGTCGAGATGGAAAACGTGCATTAGATTCCGGTTTTTCTGCCCAGTACATCCCTCGCATTTTTTATGCTGTTCTGCTCTCTCACTATTCCCCGACTATGGTCAGCAGCATTTACTTGCTTCCTGGAGCGAGGTCAAGCGAGTCAACCCACCCCTTGCAGCGGATTTGACTCAACCCCTGAACTCTTTAACCTGACCCAGTTGTGTTTACAAGAACCCTGTAGCTGGTTTCCGACCCGATAACTCAACTTAGCCCACCCCTGCTGAGTCCATATAAAAGCCGCTATAGTGGGGTGAGGATTGGAAATTTGTAGAGGTTGGTTGGACAGAGCTGGGGCTGACAAAGACCTTTGCCTTTGAGCTTACTTAATGAAGTTGCAACAATGTTTGGGAGATAAAGAAAGGAAGAAATGCTAATGCGGAGTTCATGGCCAGAAAACAGCACAGAGAACATTATGTGCGGCCAAAGAAATTACCACAAAAAAAAAAAAACACAAACACTGCCATTTCATCATGTTTTGCAGGGAAAGTTATGGGATCAGCGCTGCCATATAGTTCTGTAATCTACCCCGAGACCTACTGTCATTCGTAAGACCTTAATTATTTGGCAAATTGAAGTAATTAAATAATATCAGTCAAATAAGTTGGAAATGATTGTACAAGCTGTGAGTGGGTGCAACCAGAACAACCCAACAGGTAGACATCATGCAGTGTTCGCATATGACCTTGAAATCGTTGACTGCCCTTGACTTCTAAAAAATTCGCATTGTTTTTTTTGTTTTTTTCTCTCAAGCTTCTCAGAAAGAATAGCATAGAGAGGATAGACAAAACCTGTTACCAAAAAATTAAGGGGACGCTCAAGCTTCACCTTTAACACTTGTTTTTCACTCTATTATTGCTTTTATGCATGTTTCTAAGCTTTTTTTTTTTTTTTTTTTTTTTTTTTTTTTTTTTTTTTTTTTTTTAGGAAAAGGAAGGTGCAGTGTCTACCGCACTTCTAAATGGACATACACACTTATCTGAGGCACACATGTCGTTGGTTCAAACACCCCTCACACACTAGCCTCCAACTTGGCTAAAAGGTACATGCTAAAGGCAAAGCGAAATGGTATGACACTGCCGTCAACACTGCACATACAATGGTCGCGTCATAATTTTGATACGAAATCACGCATGTTTTCTCCAACACTGCTTTTCGCAATTTAGGCTATGGTGGCAGCTTTTCAACCGAACGAGTTGTATATGCTTCACGTAAAACGTAACACCAGGCTATGCCAAAATCACAAGGGCTCACTTCTCTGTTTGTTTGTGATCTGCTCTTCGTCCTCATTTTTTACATTTGTTCTCTTGTTTCTCTAGACTGCCTTTTGTTGTGTAAATGATTACATTAAATCAGTCTTGAAGCAGAAAATCATTGGTTGCACATTATTTCCCCAATAATTTTGAGTGCAGCAGGGGTGCTTGATTCTAAGGCAAAAGCCATTTTTAATGGCTCATGCTCGTGGCCACGATCGTATCCGTCCATCTGGAATTCTTTAGTTTGATGATGTAATCAGTAGTGTAGTATGTCATACCTTGAAATAAATAACATCATCAGTAGTGTCGTATGTCGTACCTTGAAATAAATAATGACATCATCAGGAGTGTAGTATGTCGTGCCTTGAAATAAATTATATCGTCAGTGGTGCCGTATATTGTACCTTGAAATGAATGAAATGAAATGTCATCAGTAATATAATATGTTGTACCTGACAGCATGCCAACATTCGCGTGCATACATCGAAGCATCGATAAACTTGGGCTGCGTCCTCACCGCTGGGTTTTCTCAAGAATACCACCTCCCATTGCCAACTGCGCTATCTAATAGGCAATCAGCTACCAAGCCCCCTGTATCAGTGGTGTAGTATATCGTGCCTTGAAATGAGTGCAGCTATGACATCATAACCGGATGTGATTTCATGACCAGATGGGACGTCACTGACGTAACATCTGATCATGACATCGGTCGATTGTAACATCATATCTGGTCATGACGTCATGAGACGATTCACGCTTATACGAAGGTGACCCTGCCGGGCATTTAATCCAGGAGAGTCCATATGGCGGCGCCTTTCATTTGGCGCTTCCTCGAACGCCGCACCAGACAGCATATAAAAGCAGACGCAGTACAGCAAGCATCAGCGGCATTTCAAATAAGTTTACAGGAAAGAAAATACTTAGTGTCTGTCACAATCTCTGCGGACACCTTAAGCGAGTCGTAAGGAAGAGGAAGGTGGGAGTGAAAAAAAGAGAGAAAGAGGTGCCGTAATGGAGGAATTCGGACCACCGCGCAACAGATGCTTTCACCTCATCGCACTTCAGTGGTCCATAGTGCCCCCTAGAATTTTTCTGATCCTCCTCTTGTTTTCCACTGTTCCCTCTCAGGGGCACTCTCCTATTTCCAAGAACAGTGATGCTGGCCCTGAAATTGCTGAGCACAGTTGATATTGCGGCAGTATTGTGCCTTTGTACTGCGTGGTGTGAATTAGGGTGCCATAAAGATGCAAGGTAAAAGTTTCTTTCTGCCTAGCTTGAACGGGTGGATTATTGTGATGGGTTAGGACGGACTTTAGTAATTCATATAAATCCAAGTGCACATTGTGCCAGAAGACAATTTGTTTGGCTGTAATGTCTGAATCAGCCTCGAAAAGTCACCTAAGTTCGAATCATGTCTCCAGGTCTGTGGTGTGTAGAAGCAGCTACGCTATTGGATATTGCACTTGTGACTGCAAAGAATTGTCCAGAATGTCTGCTCATAATGGGGAGAACACAGCAGAAAGCTAAGCAGACAAGTCAGGAAAGAACAAAACTAGGACTGGAGCGTGACTCCGAAGTCCAAGAAAAAAAAAGAATTATGGTGAAAACTGTAAAGTGCTCAAATTTCTGTTAGTGTTAGCAAGTAGTTCCTTTGAGGATGACAGCATGAAATGAGCATAATTATTGTTTGCATCTTTTTCTTTTTTTTTTTTCCCCTTACCATGATGTATTGGATATTAGCATACATAGATCACCCTTTGACATTCACCTACGGTTGCTAAATAATTTATATTTGGATTTCTTCTTGATGCTGTATATGTGTTGGTTTCATGTGTTGGTTTCATATGTGTTGCGATATGTAACTGGTGTTTAGGTTTAATGATGCATGTGAAAAATGGGAATATAAATGCTTTGTGGTGTTTGTTGCTGCAATTTCGATCCCAAAAGCAGCTTGGCTTTTATGTCTTGTGGCAGATGAAAACTACATATCGGCAGTTATGTCACCGACAGCCAGGTTAAAGGGAAGGTGTTGGCCATGCAGACAGATATCAGAGAGAGTCGGAGAATTCTTAATATCTGTGAAAAGGAAAAGGTTCTTGCCTTCTTTGGTTATTGCCCTTCTGTATCCGTATAATCTTGGAAATTACCTGTAATTCCAGGTCATATGCGACTCTAATTAAACTATATCTTAGCACAGGGCGGGAATTTCCACCTTTGAATTTGCTACCCGTAACATTTCGACCCGTCCTGTCAAGTATGTGGCGCCATCTCTTGCTGTTACAGCTAAATGTTTTGCAAACAGCAAGTAAGGATGGATGTCACAGCATTTTACGGCGGGACGAATCAGCAGCTCTAATTTTTGCGTGCCTCTTTCTAAACCGATGCCTAATAATACTATTTCTTGTAAAGAATGTGTCAATAAAGGAATGTAGATGTTGCATGCCAGATTTCATTATCTTAGACAAAGAAAAAGGGCTTCAGTGGGCTTTCACAGTTTTGCGTCCACAAATGTGGACACGTCTTAATGCCAAAATTGTTATAGTGTCCGCGGCGCTTCATTATTTCGTGCAGAGCAGTCCGTAATATGCTTATTTGCATGCAGGTATCACAGTCTTGAAGGCGCAAGGTATTCTCACAGGAAAACATTTATTTATGTTTAATAGTTAGTTAGAAAATGCCGAAAATGTTGTAATGTTTCCATTCATGTAGCAGCTTTGATGCACTACGTCCACGTACGTGGACGCGAACAAAATATAAATATTTTTGCATAGTCTTTCATATTTGAATTCTGTTTAGCCTACTGATCATGCCTGGTGCAAAAATAATTTTTCCTTTTAGAAAATTTAATTGGCGCCTGAAGGGGATAATTTTGTACACACCCTGCTACCATAGAAGGTTGATACACTTTGCGGTGATGACGAGGAAGAAAAGGGAGTATAAAAGAGCACAATGCAGTTTCAATTCACATTAGCAATCACAAAGCTCTTGTCCATTTTTGCATGAAGATAGTGTTTGGGAAAAATGCATGCGGCTAAATGGTGATACCGGAGTTGTAACATATTTGGCTGATTGATGCGCTAAAGCTCGCTTATGTTCCAAGGATGCAGTAGTTAATGATACCCACTTTAGCTCCACAATTTTTTCTTCGTCCCTGTCTTTGCTGTTGTTTCATCAACCATAACTAATGCTTTTTTTTTTTATTATGTCATGCCAGAGGTTTGTAACCTTGTTATCTTGGGAATAAATAACCATTAAGGCTCATGAAAACCTGGAAAAACGTGTCTATTCAAACAACTGTTCATTTTTTAAATAAATAAATAAGACTAGGAACTCCTAGTCACGTGTTTTAGATGTCATCATCATCTTAACTACACTCATTGTAGGGCAAACGCCTTTCTCATACTATCCCTTAAATAACTACGTCCGATGCCAGCTGAATCCATTTGATGCCCACGGACTCCTTAATCTCATCCACCCACATAACTTTCTGCTGCCTCCTCCTGAAGAAAGGAGAAAGTCGGTTCGATAACGAAATGCTTGCAGTTCGGAAAACCGCATGACGGCACTAGGCAAATCTGCCACCGCGGCTTCGTATTGCATGCAATAAACTAAAGTGTGGATGTGACAAACAGCGTATTGTTACTCAAAAGCCTATTCTAAAGCTTACGAATATTTTTCCAAAGTTTGGTACATAGACAGGATCTATTTGTACTCTATTACAACCATATCTGTTTACGCTGTGAGTGGACGACATGCAGATGACACAGCGTGGAGGAGCATGCTTAGCACGCCCTCGTGATTGTCAAAATGGGGCTCCTAGCTTTCACAGTACTGCAAACAAGTGATAGAGTATAGTCTTGTATGTAGGTAGACCTACTCGCAAATATTTTGTCTCTTGCTTGTGGGATGTTGCAGGTGCGTGAGGCGTTTGACAAGTATGACAAGGTGTTTGTCTACTCGGTATCCAACATGCGCAACACCAAGCTCAAAGACGTGCGCCAGGAGTGGAAAGACAGCAGGTGGGTGCTTCGCCTTTCTGTCCCTAGACCAACACCGTATCTGTGATGTAAACAAGATGCGGCGGCTTTGCTGTTGCTCGGCTAGGTTGACTAGCCCCTTATACAGTGAACGAAAACAGTGCTTCGATGATGTTGTCCCATCATGAAAAGTAACCGTGTACATCCTAGATTACATGGTTAAAGTATGGAATGCTCTGTTTTTAAAGCACCACAAGAGGGATGACATTACAGATGCACTTTGAAAACAGAAAACTATGCTGAAAGTGTTTATGTGTATGTTCACAGGAACTAAGCCTACTTTTCATCCCCATTTGACTCCAGTGTTTGCGAGCACCCTTTTGTTTGTACATGCACCATTTGTATATACCGACTGGACTCGGAGCAGAGGGCTAGACAGCTAGGACAGAGCCATCGATTAACAATGCGATGAACCGTGCTGGTAATGGCATTGAGCAGCTGCCTTCCCATTCTGTCGACTGCCTCTCTATTAGCGCCGGCAACCTACACATCGAGCTTATTAGTTATTGGCATGTACTGGGGTATTAAGTAGACTGTATGACTCAGGATATGCCCTGTCTATGCTTTTCTATATCCACAGTTATTCTGAATAGCACCGGTACATCCATCTTGAGCTGTTCCTTTTTTCTTAATGCGAAAATGTTATTTTTACCACTAGCACAAACGGCGCTGGCGGTGTTCGTGACCGAAAAATTTTGAGAGCATGCCTCTGGTAAGTGAAATGCTTGGCCCAGGCTGGACACTGGTTGTTCAGCTATAGCATTGACCCTTTGCTTTACAGAGTGACGTAATGAAAAGTTGTGAAATGCCATCACATTCTCACACTTAAGTTTTTGCCTAACATTTTTTTTTTTTTCACTTCTGTTTCAATGTTCTCATTGGATTTAGGGAATTGAAGAGAGGAGTAGAAATTGTGCACCATTGAGAAGAGCTAGTTTTGGCAATTTCAAGGGATGTAAGGTCGGAAATACTGGCGCTGGAAGTAAGACACTGGCCTGGTAAAAATACAGTAGAACCCAGCTATGGTAAACTCTGATATAGTAAAAGCTCGGATATAATTAAATGAAACTGACGTCCCATTCAACTTCCATAGATGACAGTACATTTTTCCCCCTTTATAGTAAAGACAATTTTGGTAAAAATCGGTTATAGTAAAGTACATCTGGCTGCAGCGATGACTTCTCATGAAATTATGGCGCCGTACGCCGTCGCCGTAGAAGCACGAGGAAAGCTGAGGAATTTTTTTTTTTTTTTCGTTAGAAAAAAAAATGACAGCGAGCATTTTATTTTTAATGCCTTTACCACCAGACTTAGCAGCACTCATGAGAAGCCAACTTTACATAAACCTTGGAGCCATGAGAGAAAGCATGCAGTATGTAAGAAAAAAAAAAATAATGTTGCCTACAGATATGAAAATTGGTTTTTGATTGATGAACTTTATTGGGGAAAATTGGAGTTAGGGGTAGTGGGTTAGGAAAGAGCAGTAGTCTGCAGTCCTCTGTCCAGGAGTCCATTGGCCTCGGCAGCGGCTCTGGCCCGCTGCACCAGCATGAGCTGATGCTGTGTGTCCGATTCGGCTAGAAGGTCCTCCCACTGCTCAGGACTAGGGCTATCTATTTTAAGCATTATGAGGCTTGCCCTACCTCTCCATGTTGTGTGGTATAGTGTAGCAGGGTCTCCGCACCAGACACATCCGCTTCTGTATTGTGTTGGCCATATGTAGTGGTACAGGGCTCTGTTTGGATATGTGTTTGGTTTTAGGCGCCTAAGTGTAGTGGCTTGTTCTCAGCTTAGTGTGTCAAGTGTAGCATATGAAAAGAAGGCGGCGCGGTCTATTCAGAAAGTAAAAGTGTAGCGAGAAATAGGGAAGGGAAGAAATGGCTGAACATTCGCAGCATGGTGCAGCATGAAGACTGAGCTTCATGTGAGCAAAAAAGAGAGCGACGCGACGAAGGCGATCGTAGTTCGCTTCGTCGCCTACTGGGCAAGATACATGCACGCGACAGCGCAAACGAACGGCAACGTGAAAGGCAGTGACGCTCTGTGTTGCTCGTATTGTACACTACAAAACTATCGGCAAATGCAACAATAGTCATAACAATTGCAAGATTGCGACAATATGCAAAATAAGATGAATTTGAAGCGTCTAACATGCATTAATTTGCACTATACGAGTAGTCACGTGATTTCTTGCTTTTTTGGTCGCGTTCAGACATTCTTTGAATTCTTGGTCATTCACCATTGTTCGTACAAAGCAAAAAATTTACACGGTAATGCACAATCACAGCGCAACTCTGCCAAAAAATTAAAGCATGCAAAATGAGCGGCAGTAGCTGAAGGATGAAAAGGCTACCCTTCAGTGCCACCTATCTTTACTGAAGGCACTACTTAACCAGTGCTCAGGAATTTATCAGCGCAGACATAGGATCAAAAAGGATATAAACAAGATAGGGCAAATGTCATGCCCATTAATCTGAACTCTAAATTAATGGCACTGCTTGAGCGCACCAAAGGGGTAGACTGGACATTTGAATCTGTCAAGTCAAAATGGGCAAATGATTTAGGTCAGGCTAGGTGTTCAGTTATGAAGTGTGCCAGCAAGCATTCCGTTTGCTGCCAGTCTGTTCCAAGTTGTTGCTAAGGTCAGCCTGTGTTATATTACATACCTTTAGATGCTTTTCTGCTCGTCTCGTCGGAGATGAGTGCGAAGCTGGAAAGCGTTGAGCTGGCATAAAAAGGAATCAGATTGGAGATTTTGTATTTCAGAACGAAAAAGCTGCAATTATCAAAGGCATTTGATCTTGGAAATTTGCTGCAAAGCATAATTCAAATGCTACAAAATTCTCGTTTCATTGCTCCAAAGCTGCTCCAAAACGGCTTTATTACTGCTCCCAAAGCTGCTCCAAAATGCTCGAGCCTGCTTCCACCCCTGAGATTAGCAAGCCAGAGGGACATAAATGTTGGGTATGGTGATGTGTAACCATAAGGGATAACAAATGAAAACCATAAAATGTGCGCAAAGTAATGTAGCCGAATTCTCAACAAACATGGTAACAATGTATAGGTTCATTTCACATGTCATGGCACGAGCGCCGTCCGCCACTTTGTTGGTCACGTGCGCGACGCTGCCCAGTCATCTCATACCAAAGTTGACGTGTGGTGGAGTCACACGACGGACAAAATCGTGAAGCACTATCGCGATCTGGCATTGCGTGACTATAGTGAGCTAGAATATTCTATCATACTGTAGACGTGACCCTTAAGTCAGCGATTTCTACCGCTTTGCTTCCATCCGCGAGCAGCGTTTTCGCAGTTCGGATTCATGCACGAACAACGCTTTTCTTTTGTTTTTACTTTTTGTAGCGGAAAGCATTCCAGCCACATTCTGGTGCCCAAGCATGCAGAGCGTAACATGTATTCTACTAAAATGCCGGAGGAAAGCAGGCTTTGAGGGGCTGACTAGTATGGCCGTAAAGCAGGCACGAATGGGCGTCACACTGTTCTGTATGCCGACATCTTAGCCCGACACTTGTAGTGCTCGCAGCGGTACCTCTGGTCAGCTCCTGGTATGGTACCCACAATCACAGGGCAAAGTTAGCAAGAGCTAATTAGTAATGTGCAACGGCTTGAAGGTATTCCTCGCTTCCTCTAGTGCTTTAGCGCGCTTGCAGTTACACTGCATACACGTGCCGGGAGCACAAGGTCAGCAGTCGGAAAGGTTCTCCTCCAAGGGTTGAAAGTAGCATGTTTATGAAGTTGTCATTGAGTAAGTGCGATCACTTGCACATACACTACCGCGTTTATATCACATCGAGCAGAACAGTCAGCACGGCAATGCTTTAGCAAAACGACGCAGCAGAAGCAACATTACAAGACCCGCCACAGCAGGCGTCTACCCCAAAAAGTTGACACCTGTGCTGTTCTCGGAGTTTTTACACCTACAGGACCTATTGCCGCATCCGAAGACAGCGCAATTGACCATTATTGTAGCAGATTACAGAGTTCACAGCACCTTGGATCTTCCAAACTACCCAAACAAAACCTCAGCAGACGACGACGATGACCAAGGCTATAACGGACAGGAAGCGGAAATGCTTCATTTTTCCCGTTGTCCCCTGCGCGGCAGCCGACAGTGAATACAACCTATAAAAAAAAGATTGGTTGTGGTTTAGCTTCGATTCACCTAGTGTGAAGTGAAAGCTGAAGCATGGTTACACATGGTAAAGCTCTTATTCAACAGAAGGTTTTTTTTTTTTTTTTTTTTTTGGTTATGGCTGGAAGGAGACTCAGGTGATCCATAAAGAAGTTCTTCTTAGTTTGAACTTGGCATACTCCGAGTTCGTGGCGTGGCTGCGCACTCGATATTGACGTCAGCGATCACCAACCAGCTACTCACACGTTACGGTACATCCCACATCAGTTGGTCTTTGACCTTGACCTTTGGTGCGAACATAGCTACCCAAAGTGGCTGTGGCTTAAGTTCCAGCTTGGCTTCAAAGATGTTTGAAGGTCATCGAAGCACACGGTGACCTTGGATTTATTTCGCTTAGTGAAGCTATCGCTTCAAAATTGGCGGGGTTTAAGCATGGCTTGAACTCAGTGATAGAGCTGGTTCACTGGAAAGGAAAGGCACAATATCTGTCACACTTGTTCTGCGGACACCTAAACCAACACTGCATGGCAACTGTTCAAGTTTTTGACCTTCAAAGTTTTTCAAAGTCAAATTTGCTTCCATGCTGACGGCTTGAAAGCCTGGTGTAATGAAGCTTTCACTTCAAAAGACTTCAACCACAAAAGCGAGCAAGGAAGAGTAGTAAGTAGGTGATGTGTAGTGTGGCCAGTATTACAGTTAAAACAAGGCACTCTATGGTAAATTGACGCCAGCCGCAGTCATGCTGCCATAACCGCCATCCGAACCATCAGGCTCGCTTAGCCAGCCTCTGCAGCAACAGATGAGGAGGAGTTGGTGCCTCCATCACCAGCAGGTCCTAATTTAACTGATACAAATACTTCCAAGAAATTATCCAGTTATTTAAGCTGCTTGAAAAAAAGTTTTCATAAAAATGTTTTTGTGCATTACCGAGCCTCGCAATTTCCAAACAATGCGCCAGCTACTACAGACATTGATCCAGAGAGCCGAGGAAAAATTTGAGTAACATAATGTTGTTGACAACATATTTACAGATGGCACATCATGCCTAGGCATTTAGCTCCGTCACAAGAATATGAACCACGGTCGGTAATCAACTTTGCAACTACTGGGTTAAGAACAGCGTAGTGAAAATATTCTCGAGAGCAAATATAATGTTGGCTAAATCGCTTGAGATTAGTACAGTGCAATTATATACAAATATAAAATAAGTCGGGTAGGAGCCTTGACATGAGAGCAGGGATATATCTACTGAGAGTTCAGAAAAAACCGCAGTGCATCAAGGGGCACCAAAAATACAGCCACGCTCTCCAGCCACTCTACATGCCCTTCATCGAAATCAACGAGTACTTATTCTTTGTTTTGTCTGTTCTTCATTAATGCAGAAATTAAAACTAAACAGAACTGGCGTGAACTTCTGGGCAAAAGGCACGCAACATTATGATTCTTTGCTAGTGTTACAGCACTCCGCAACCAAAAAGCATCTTCGCGTAACTCCACAATCAACTAGGACAGTGCGTGCTTATAAAAGCAATGTTGAAAAAGAAGAGAAAAAAAAAGCACTTATGCCCTCCCTCAAACGTGTCCGCGTACATATGCTACTGACGCAGCCGCGGAGTACAGAGTATTCAATATTTATTGCAAAATATAGGTTGATAAGTCTGAGCTCTTTTGCAACTTACCTCGCCGATATATGAGCTGTCAGTTGCTTTCGGTCGATCCCGGTTTACTTGGACTTCCTACTTACGTCTTCCCTTTGAGTGCCAGGGCAAGCCAAAACAACACAGTCATTCATGGGTTCACCCGGCGCCCATTGGCATGCAAAAGCTCGTAATGCTCGTTCGGTGGACTCTACAAACTCGTACGGCATGCGGTCTAATGCTGTCAAACAAACCACCAGCTAGTAATCCACAGCCTCAAACAGCGCATACTTAGCTGCTTACACCAAGCAACTGCAACCACTCCGAGCGCTGCTGTGGTTCAAAATGACGTCGCAGCGAGCAAGAGGCAGCGTGGGACCGGTCAAAGGTTGGCACCACCCTGAACGGCGGCACTGACATCGAGGCATCCTAATGTGCCGCATATTGTTTCATTGTGCGCTGGGCAACAAAAGTCATCTTCAGCGCTGTGCCTAGGCACGAGGGCACTGTGCTATCATCACCTCAGCCAAGGCAGGCTCATGCCTCATGTAAAGCTGCATCGCACTCTACCGATATGCAGTAAACATCGTTGTCTTCACCAGTCTCAAACTGCAAAACACTCTCGTGCAAGGTATTGAACATTGTCATCTTCATGAAGTTCCATCCGCATCTCTCCTTCATTTTATCATCATCAGCTGGACTACACCCATTGCAGGGCAAAGGCCCCTTCCATAGTCCTCCAATTAACCCGGTTCTGTGCTAGCTGTATCCACTTGACCCCTGCAAACTTTTAACCTCCTTCGCCCACCTAACATTCTGCCGTCTCCTGCTATATTTTCCTTCCATTGAAATCCAATTTGTTACCCTAAGCGACCGTCGATTGTCCTCTCTTCGCACTACATGCCCTGCCCATGCCCATTTCTTCTCGATTTCCACTAGAATGTCATTAATTCGAGTTATTTCTTTGTCCCACTTTGCGCACTTCCTATCTCTTAATGTTACACCTAACATTTTTCGTTCCATAGCCCTGTGCGTTGTCTTCAACTTAAGTAGAACCCTTATCATTAGCCTCCACGTTTCAGCCCCATAGGTGAGTAGAGGTAAGATGCAACTGTTGTATACTTTCCTCTTGAATGATACCAGTAAGATGCTAGTCATAATCGGGGAGTACTTGCCAAATGTGCTCCATCCCAACCTTGTTCTCCTAATTATTTCCCTTTCATTGTCTGGCTCTGCAGTTACTACCTGTCCTAAGTAGACATATTTGCCTACTACTTCCATTGCTTCGCTACCTATTGTGAAGTGCTGTTCCTTCCAGAGGCTGTTGAACATTACCTTAGTAGGCTGCATATTCGTTTTCAAGCATACCTTTCTGCTTTTCCTGTCTAGGTCATCATTCTTTGCAGTTTATCCCCCGAGTTACTTAGCAAGGCAATGTCATGAGTGAATTGCAGGTAACTGAGGTATGCTCCATCAACCCTTATCCCTAACTGCGCTCATTCCAAGTCTCTGAATACTTTCCCTAAGCAAGCTGTGAATAGTACTAGGGAGATTGTGTCTCCTTGTCTAACACCTTTCTTCATAGAAATTTTGTTACTTTCTTTATGCAGAACTATGATTGCTGTGCAGCCACTATAGATATCATCCAGTACCTACCCCACCGGGGTGGCACAGTGGTTAAGGCGCTCGACTTCTGTTCCCAAGGATGCGGGGTCGAATCCCGGCCTCGGCGGCCACTTTTCGATGGAGGCGAAAAGCAAGGAGCATGTGTGCTGTATGATGTCAGTGCACTTTAAAGAACCCCAGGTGGTCAAAATTTCCGGAGTCCTCCACTACGGCGTCCCTCATAGCCTGAGTCGCTTTGGGACGTTAAACCCCACAAACCAAACCACAAAACAAACCTTCCATTATTTTCACACACAGCTCGTCTACACCTTGATTTCGCAATGCCTGCATGACCGCCAAAGTTTCTACTGAGTCAAATGCTTTTTTGTAATCAGTGAATCCTATGTATAAGGAGTCCTGCTTATATCCTAAGCATTTTTCTATCATCTGGTTGATGGTATGGATATGATCGATAATAGAGAACACTTTTCGAAAGCCTGCTTAATATTTTACTTGATTGAAGTGTATGGTTGTCCTGATTTTTTTGGCGATTACCTCAGTAAACACCTTATATGTAACAGATAGTAAGCTGATTGGTCTAATTTTTCAAATTCTTAGCATCCCCTTTCTTATGAATTAAGATAACGTTAGTGTTCTTCCATGATTCCGGTACCATTCACGACACCAGGCATTGTGTATACAGGGTGGTCAGTTTTCATAGCAGGATATCACCCCGTCCTTCAACAAATCTGTAGTTACATTTCTAAAGCTTTCTTAACCTCGTCTTTCGTCACTGGCAGAACGTCTTACTGCTTTTTCCTACTGCCAATCTCATTATTGTCCTGACTACTTCGGCTGCTGTATAGATCAGTACAGAACTCCTCGCCTACTTTGACTATCCTGTCCATATTCGTGATGGCATTGCCCATCTTGTCCCTTAGCGTGGACACCTGATTTTTGCCTATGCCCAATTTCCTTTTCACCCCATTCTTTAGAGCATGCTCAATTTTCCACATGTTATACTTCCTTATGTCGGCCACTATACGCTTACTGATTAGCTTTGATATCTCTGCCAATTCTATCTGGTCTGTTGGATTGGAAGCTTTCAAACTTTCGCATTTCTTGATCAAATCTTTCGTCTCCTTAGATAGTTTACCGGTGTCCTCTCCACCTATCCTACCGCCCACTTCTACCGAGCAATGATATCTCTGAATGTATTGTTCGTTGCTTCTACGCTAAGGTCGTCATCCTTGGTTAAAGCTGAATATGTTTTCTGTAGTGAGGCCCTGAATTCCTCTGCCCTCCCCCACACTGTTAATTTGTTGATGGACTTCTTTCTTACTAATCTGTTTCATTCCCTCTTCAGATCTTGACTGATTCAAGACCTTACCATCCTGTGGTCACTGCATCGCACCTTTCCAATTACCTCAGCATCCTGCATAATGCGAGGTTAGAACACAGTGTGAAGTCGATTCGATTTTTAGTCTCCCCATTAGGACTTTTCTATGTCCACTACTAGTTCTTTAATTTGCTGAAGAAGGTGTTCATGATACTTAACAAACTCTACTAGTAACTGCTCTCTGCTATTCCTAGAACCAATCCAGTAGTTGCACACTGCCTGATCTCTAGCCTGCTTTTTCCCTACCGTCGCATTGAAGTCACCCATTAGTACAGTATGCTGCATCTTTTTTTTTCCCCATTGCCAATTCTACATCTTCGTAGAAGCTTTCGGCTGCCTAGTCATCATAATACATGTAGGCGCATAGGCCTGTATAACCTTCAGTCTATACCGCTTATTAAGCTTAATTACGATGCCTGCCACCCTCTCACTAATGCTGTAGAATTCCTCTGTGTTGCCAGCTATATCCTTTATTTAACCTAGGTAAATGCGCCATACAGTCACTTGATAATTTTCAGAATACTGTGAAGGTCCCATCGCGTGCTGGCGACCACTACCGGTACGGCCAGGGGTGTGAAACTCCCTATACCTCCCAGCAGCCACGAATTACAGACGCTAGCGCCAAACTCCCCATTATAGCGGGAGGGGGCGCGTAAATAATGGACTTGACGGGAGAGGCCGTAAAGCGGACTGGTCCAAAAAAACGGTGCGCTGAAGGGGGTGTCGGTAGGTTGCTTCAAGTAGCGCGGGTCGCATGCACCTGCGCCCGGGAGAACGCCCTGCTCGCGGATTTTCTACCGCATCATCGTTCTGCCGCGGCGCGACCGGCTCGCGGCAGGAACAGTGAGATGGAAAGAAAACCACAAGCATAGTGCTCTCGAGGACGCTGGCGCCTGCGAGCAAGCGTACCCGACCGCAGCAAAAAATAGCGCAAAGAACAGCAGATATCGCTTCCCCTTTTTTATTAACTGCGCGTGAAACAGAAAATGAAAAGATGCGACGAGGTATCCCTCACTCACACACACACACACTTTACATAGCCAACAGTTTACAGTAGTGTTCTGTGTTATGCGCTAACATTGTAATTTTGCATGCTTGCTTTAACACTACAAAAGAACCCAGTTTGCCGGCACTGCTTCTGTCAGCATGTGTACAGTTGATATGAAATTAAATAAATGATGCACATATTCATTCTACGCATTCCATACCATCAAAGCAATGTAGAAACATGGAGCAAATACCTGCGTTCTAGTTACCTAGTGGTTGTTATTTGATTCAAGTAATCACATGTCACTGTGCTATACATAACAAAACTGCATGATTAAAAATTTACACTACCCTTCCTGGAAGAACAGTCTTCGAAACGCACTTACGTCTCTCCACAGCACATGAAGGTAACAAGTTCAACAACAGAAACCACAGCGGATATCGCCGACTGTAATGGCTAGCACAATCAGCAGACGAGATGGGTCCATGGAACTGGAGCTGCACGCAGACAAGTCTCTCGTCTCACGAAAGGGCGAAGAGCCAGCAGGAATGAGATGCACAAAGTAAAAGAACCGCGACGAAAAATCACGGCTTTGGCCGATAAGCCAACACGCAGAGAATTCACAGCGCTAAGCTACGCAGACGACCGACGCAGGCGACAGTTCTAATTCAGAACGAGCGGAGTCGGCGGCGCCGTCAGTGCGAGAGGAAAATTTAGGCGTGAGGGATAAGTTCTCCCAGCTTTTTCTTTCCTCCTTTCGCCCCCGCTTGGGAGAATTAGACTGGACGGAAGTGCCGCTGACTTTCCACGTCCTTGTACGGCCATGAAGCTTCCAACTGCTCTAGGTGCGCCATTGGCGTGGCTATATTCAAGTCAAGCACAGACACAGCAGCATGGGAATTCGCATGTGCTACTGCCTTGAAAAGCACGCAGCTACTTTAGAAAGAGTAGAATTTGCTAACTGTGAACGGTAAGCTTGTATAGAAGGCTGAGTGGCAGTGTGCATGCGAATCATTCCAGTCCTGCCAAAGAGCTCTATCGATTAATCCGACACCTTGCTGTTGTGTTGTGATTTTTATGGCATTGTAATCACACGCACTTTCTTGCCTGCCTTGAGTACCACCAAAAATGAGCCCATTGAGTGATTCCCTACGGTGATGCAGATGCCAACTAACTCTACTTTGCCGCACATACTGATGCACGCTTACTCATGCTTGCTTGTGAAACATCTTTATTGACGCATTCAAAAAGGACGCAGGTTACCGAAGACGATGAGTACCGGCAGTGCATTCTTATGTCTTCCACCAGCCTATTAAAATGGTCCTGAAAATGTTTTCCTAGCACATTGTTTAAAGTAAAATGAACTCATTAATATCCTACATTTACCTTGAATACAACGAGTATCTATCCGAAGTCTGACTTTATGCGCAGTTATGAAATGTTCACATCAACTCGCTTGAGGGATATTATAAGCTAAGAGCTAGTTTCACTTGATCAGTGGCTGTAAATAAAGGTCAGTACTGGTCAGCACTAGAAACCTGGAGTGTGCAAGTTAAGTAGACCTGGAATAATTTTAAAGAGAGCACTGGCTGCTGAATTTCAAACAAAACTTCCAAATTCAAATGTAAGATCTTCATTGTTTTCTACTTCAATAGCCTGAGAAAATAAAAAATAAAAACAGCCATCCAGCTGCATAACAAACTGAAACCTCCATATTTTATGCACTGCCACATGAAAGTCTAGCCCTGTACCCTCACCAGAAAGTAGTATTGTCTACTTCAAGAAACAAACATTTCAGCCAAAGAAGAGAATATTGTACTAACTGACCTGGCAGCTCGCCCTCTTGAAGAGTATCTTTTAGCTTGTGGCCATAGCGCCAAGGAATACAAACACTCCAAATGCCATAGCTTCTGCTTCGAAGGTGAGAAAAAGCACAAACACACATTGTGTTGTGTCCTTCGAGTGCACAATCTTTCCATCATGATCTTTTTTCATGTGTACCATTGCTGTGCGCTCTCTTTAACCTAAATTTGGCCGTTTAAATGAGTTTCCACAACTCTGTGAAAACACAAAATGCGGGAACACCAACAGGTGCACACCTGGACCACTTGCTACTGATTCACACATCAGCACACTTGTTCAGTTGATAGCTAATTTTGTGCAGGTCGCCACGACGTATCCCATTTAATTTGATAGATTCCGGAAAGGCGTCTTTTCTTGTTGATTTTTCCCTTTGAGATGAATAGAGAAAAATATTAGAGGGTCTCTTAGATGTCTCTTAAGAAAACAGCAAAAGCCTGCCCTTCCTCTCCTGTCATTTGCCTCAGTTGTGCTCATTTCAAGTTGTTGTTTGACATATTGGTCGTTTCGTAGTCATGATGAGTCATGCCTAGTCATTGTAATCATTATCACTCATTGTTAAGCATTGTTACTCCTTTCCAGTAAGTGGCGGCCATTCAAGTCATCATTTGACATATTGGTCCTTTTGTAGTGATACAGTAGTCATGATGAGTCATTCCTAGTCATTGTAGCCATTACCACTCATAGCTAAGCATTTTCACTCATTTCCAGTCAGTTGCGGTCATTACAATTCGTTGTTCGACATATTGGTCATAACAAGTCGTTATTAATTAGCATTAGTCATTAACTATATCGATGTCTATTTATAACTTTTATTCATTACCTATTACCATCAATGGCTTTATTCTTAATCTCCCTCCTCACACATCTGCTATTTGCGAGCGGCACATTAGCGCATAGATGTGATGCACAGATCATGCGCACAAATTTTTGCTCTATGAGCCTAGAAAGGGCCTCTAAATTTCCGGACTCAGTTCGGTTGCTGCAGCCGAAGGCGCTGTAGCCCGGCATTCTGCCGCTAAGTACTTCTTGCAAGAAATAAAACCCGAGCAACAAAACCCAGACGCAAAATACAGCAATCTCCACACACGCTCTGCGGTGAAAGGCGTCCACTCTTGACTGTTTGGAAGCTTGATAGCAAAAACGGGCCGCAGTGCACCACGTGACCCATGCTGGCGAATCGGTAGCGAATCAGTAGCGTAGCGGCGTGGAGAAAAGGATCGCGGAAATTATTGAGCGTCTCTAATACACCATACACATACACCATCTCACTACATGCAAATCAATGGGCCGTGACAACATTTTAAAATCAATTTACGCCAGCGTGCCAACCATCAGTTCATGACGGCAATGCTGAATCAGTTACTCCAGTTTGCAAACCAACAGGTCGTGACAGCATTCCTGAATGAATTTACGCCAACATACAAACCAACAGGTTGTGCCATCAGCAGTTAAGTACTCTAACGCTCGATATCCGTGACAAACAGCGTCGAACAACTCAATTTCATATCTTATCTTTCTTTTTTTGCTCTCCTATTGCTTTTAAATTTAGTTCATATGTGATTCTGATTATGTGCAGTACTTCTGCCGTTGTACATTGCACTTGCATGCGGTTGTCTGTGTTCTGTGAAAACATTCAGTCAGCATAACTGCAGTTAGTTTAGACAAGATACATAACAGTGTCTGGAGCGGGACATTGTTGGATATGAGCCTAACACTTCATACAGTGATTATACTAGTAAGACATTCAGTGCGTGCATAGGCTCTGATTTCTTGCTACTAAACATACTTTTCAAACTTACAACTCAGATTGGGCTAAAGAGCTCCAGGTGGTCGAAATTTTTGGATCCTTCCACTATGTCGTCCCTCATCACCTAAGCTGCTTTAGGACATTCAAAACTATAAGCCAACGAATGAACCATATTGTCGATAATAAGCATTAAAAAGGGTTTCAAAATCATTGGAAATTAAATGAAAATGAGAGTATGTACACGGCGAGTTAGTTTTGAAGTGATGTAATTGAAACGCCCTGTCGAAAGGGTGTTTTGAGGTAGAAATTAAGCCTTACCTAATCTCTAAGAGGTCACTGCACTGTGCAGTGTGAAACCCTTATGAGTTCTAGTCGTCTCTTGGGAGAGGCAGTAAGGCAAATTGAACTTTTGCCATGGCACAAATTTAATGCCATTTTCCAACAGCTCACATAGGAATATCATTTGTTTCCTTTCATTCAGTACAGTTAATGGCACTCACTGAATGTGGCATTTCCATCACATGAAATAATCAGGGAATCCATTCACATTCGTTATGCCGCTGATTGTGCTGTCTCGTTAGTAGAGGGGATCTAGGACTGAAAAGCGTGAAATACTGTAGAAAGTTAGAAAGTGCTAGAAAGGCTGTTAGCCAGTTTGTTCAGTGAAAAACAGCAGAAATGATAATCTTCAATGCAAAGTTTTTATTTGTATGCCTGTTTTAAAACTTTCTGCTTTCTATTATTATATCTTAAAATGTGTGAATAGCTTTACTTTGTTTTGTTGCTTTCCAAAGTAAATTTCTTTGAGTTAAATTTGATGCTTACATTATCAGAATGGATTTGTTGTGTGACTGTATGTCTGCCGGAAATAACTGTTGCCATCTGTTCCAGCGGAGCTGATCATGCTTCAGGCTGCACAGCTTTCGAGTTTACTTTTGAACTGAATCCAAAGATGCATATTCCTGCGCTCATGTCTGGGATGCTTGACAGTTGTGAACTTCTGCTATGGCCTTTCTGAGAGCTGCTTCAACTGGTGTGCTGTATTTTAATCAATTCACTACTGCACACAGCGCATACAAAATGGCCTTCCATACCACATATTTTCATAAAAAATTTAAAAAAAAGAAATGCTACAGCTTGCAACAACACTGCAAAGTGTTGTCATTTGTTGGCAATTCATACGAGTCAATAGTTCATGCAACAAATGCTCACATAGTGCCATCTAATACCCCTGTCACATGGGCATTTCGAAGGCTTCTTAAACCAGTAGCCAGTCGACTGCAAGACCTTTGAGCACTTCTGCATGGCAGGTTTCAATGGCCGTTGAATAAATAGTTTATTGAGTCAATGGAGCAGCTCGGAGCTCTGTTGAGATCTTGAAGGTCTTCTAGCGGCGTCAGCATGCACTCTTGGACACGGAGCACTCGTAGCAATGAGCTTTCTAATGAAATATTAAAGCTGTACAATTGCTGGAAAATTAAGGCTCTTCATTTTGTAAAGCCTAACTTCTAGAAAAAAAGAGAAGGGGGGGGGGGGGGGGGGGGGGGGGGTAAGCTGCTTGGAGGTGTTGTAGCAAGTGTAATACAGTTGTTGCCAGCGGTACAAAACAGCTAACACCAGCTTCCTGAAAAATTAGTGCCCTACATCTCCACTAAAGCAATGAAATTAATTTCAAGAATGAATAACGTTAACTAACGAATAGTAATATTGTTTGTAATCATTCTGAGAATAAACTCAAACTAATTGCTCGTATGCCTGCGCTGAAATGCCTTGATTTCAGGTGATAGAATCTCTTGACACCAATCGAGTTTGCCTTGTAGCAGCATAAATCCTTCGAGTTTGATCGCAAATGAGAATCTTGAAGGCTGTCAACTCAGCGGCCTTTAAAAGTGGCATGTGACAGCAGTGCAAGTACAACTTTACTAGTCGCAGCAAACAAATGCCTGGCCCACCTGGTGATTGGCCGGCTTTGCCAATATGGCCACCGCATGCGTTCCCTGCTGTTTACTTTGGCAGCAAAAGGGTTAATGTCACCAGGGTTTAGTCTGGAGTTCGTCAGCAGTGTTCTGTGCTGCAGTGCTCACGCATTATGCTGTTTCATTTTCTTCATCCTCCCCGTCCGTGTTCACTTTACGCAAGCATCATGCCCCTTAATGAAAACCAACTTCCCGAGCTTATCACTTTGCTCCTCATGGCCTGCTTCAGAAGGTTTGGCTTGTAAACTGAATCGCAATTGCCTGTGGACTGCATTGTAATTCTTTCTGCCTTGCCCAGTGCTGAAGTCAAAACTGTGTGTAGCATTGCTTCAGCATGGGTTTTCGGTGAAGTAGCATGATTTTAACGTGATGGTGTAGCACTGATGTCATGAAGCGAAAGTTACTGTTGATATTGTGCACTGTCATTATCGCATAAAAGGTGCACATGTTAGTTCATTTCTAGGACGTTCTAGCACATATCTGCATTGTTCTTTGTTCAGTGTAGGTTACCTGCTGGAAGTTCATGGGCTTCTGTGCACAGAACAGCTTACTATCGTAATCTATCACTATGTTGTAAGAGAATCCTGATGGGGCGCATGTGTGTTCTAAGAAAATGCGGAATATTGAACTTTATTTTAGGTACAAAAGGCTTGGAACGTGAATTAAGCTTACTAATAGGAGAAAAGTCACTCATTGATATTTCCCACGTTTTTTCATTTCTTAAAGAAGCGAAGCTTTTAAACCAGCTGTAAAATCTCTGTTTAATTTCAAACCTTGCTCTTGGCGCATGATGGCCTTAGTCGCCTATGTGCCATAAAACTCAACACAACACTCTTTTTGGGGTCAGCCTTCCATTCAGGCAGACCTACTGCCTGTGGGCCCCGTCTCAGGCCGTTTTTTGCAGTTTTAAAATATCTTGAAGCCTCTCAAATGAAATGAGAGTTGTTTTCGGGATAGTCACTAAGCAGCCGGTCTCCATTTAGGGGTTCACTGACTTCTTTTTGCTAATTCTTGTCACGAAGCTGTGTTGTTGAAGTTGCTTATGTCTTCTCGCTCTTGGCGGTGTCCTGGTCAGGTTCTACTTTGGCAAGAACAAGGTGATGGCAGTGGCCCTGGGACGCTTCATCGACGAGGACCATCGTGAGAACCTGCACAAGGTCAGCGAGCGGCTGCGCGGGCAATGCGGCCTCTTCTTCACCAACGCGCCCAAGGACAAAGTGCTGCAGTGAGTGGTGGTCTCCCCGTGGCTGCACCATCCGGGGGAGGGGTTCTGTGGCATGGGACATTTTTCAATTAAGGGCAGCAGCAACAATAGTGCTCGCATCTTGAGCACTGTACAACTCGCTTTTTGCTCGGTGATTAGTTCTACATAACTACGAAGGGGCTGTAGGCACAGGCAGGTGGTGGACTGGGAATAAATGTTCTCACTGCATAGTGTAACCAGGAACATCGGTGGTGTGTTGTCTTTGCTCATCCTGCTCAGTTGTGATAGCTGTAATAGTTTCACCTTTTGCATTGTTGGTTAAGGCCAATTAAGGGGTGCGCATGCAGCAAAGTGATGTCCATCGCCATCTTGCCTCGCCGGGGTTCGTTGGAGAGGATAAGAGTTTCTTAAAGAAGCAAGGATGAGCGAAAAAGAGCCTATCTTGTGGTTGCCATGGGGATAGTGGCCCGCTCGTCACAGAGGCAGGGAAGAAGCTAGCATAGGTGTTGAACAAGGTGAAAAGGAGGGTCACTAGAAACTTGTGGAAACATGAGTGAAATGCCACGTAGTCGTGTTCGACGTGGCGTCACACAACCACAAAAGCAATTTGTAGCCATCGCAGCAGAATGCTTGCGGACTATTTGTTTCCTGTATTGTAGCCGCCAGTGCGCCGGTGTTAAGCAATTTTTTTGCCTTGGATTTTGTACAGGATAATGAATTTCTTTCGAAGTAAAGTTCTCTACATTTACATTGGTTTGCAAAATGGAATGAATTTTTTAACTTAGTGTATGCAAAATGTTGAGCTTAAAATGCAGTCATGCCTTACATTGGTTTGCAAGATGGAATGAATTTTTTAACTTAGTGTATGCAAAATGTTGAGTTTAAAATGCAGTCATGCCTTTGTCAGTGATTTCCACTAATTGTGCTCACAATGTGTCAAATATTCAAATATAAGTTGCTGATCTAGAAAATTGTACCCACCTTTCTAAGGTTCTTTTTTTGTGGCAATCCCAGACATTTCTAGCTCTGAAACTTTGGAAGTCTCTTAGTGTCCTGAGCATGAAATTTGTTTCAACAAACTTTGTGTCTGTGTGTCGCTCTCAGCCTTGCTTCATCACATAGGCAGTTTTTCTGCTGACAGGAACCAGCCTATTGTTCGGCTTCCAAAAAAAAATGTGATGAGTAGGGTTCGTAAGTTCAAAAATATTTTTAAGCATTTTGCAAGATTACTCTAAAGTTATTCGCTGCGAACATCGCCAGCTGCTTGAGTTTGGCAAATCAGTGTACAAAAAGTGACGACTGTAGGCATTTGGCTCTTGATGCGTTGTTTAATTAGGATGACCATTTCTGGAATAATTAAATCAGTCATCATGCTCGGTAAGTGCCCCATGAGTGACACATTCCTCTCAGTCCTTGACAGCCATACCACTTTGCAGCCTCATACATACACGCACTGCACCACGTTGCACTGATTTGGGCGCTAAATTCACATGCTCAAAGACAAGAAGTGTTCTTACAGAAAATGACTTTTTTCCATTTTTTTTTTTTTTTCATTGCTATTTAATTCGTGCTGCTCATTTACCACGGCACTTAAAGAGACTCAGTTAAATGACATGATCCCTGATTGTTGTCGATTTCATTTTGACTGTGTGCGCCATAGGGGCTTTTACTTCTGACCATTAGGAGAGTGGTCACTGCTGTGCTTGTTGAAGTTACAGTCTGCCTGGTGTCAGCATGAGTCTTTTTGAAATGAGGCACTGCCAATGTCATATAATTGGTCTTGCAGTTAGTTGCTGCGCTACTTCCCTCATAGCACTTCTGAGCATTACTGAGCATTCAGATGTTGGCCTCTGACTGCCACAGCTTGGACTGTCACCACCTCCACACTTGAAGGCCATCTACAGGGTCTTGAATATTTGGGGGCTGGGATTTAAAAAATTCCTATGCAAAATCTACTACCCCGTTCGAGCTGAAATAACGTTCACAGAGTAGCAAAATATCGTCTACGTTATCTGATAAGTGATTCAGCATTGGTACTTGCCTAGATTTTCCGAAATCGAGAAAAAACTGCTCTCGGCGGCGTGCACAATTTTCGCAGAAGAAAGTCGAAAAGCTATTTTGACATGATACGTCATCTGTCGAGCATGGAGACCAGCTTCATCCCGGCCGTTGGCGCGCTTGCCTCGCTACCCGACAGATGACGCACCATGTCAAAATAGCTTTTCGACTTTCTTCTGCGAAAATTGTGCACGCCGCCGAGAGCAGTTTTTTCTCGATTTCGGAAAATCTAGGCAAGTACCAATGTTGAATCACTTATCAGATAATGTAGACGATATTTTGCTACTTTGTGAACGTTATTTCAGCTCGAATTGGGTAATAGATTTTGCATATGAATTTTTAAAATCACAGCCCCCAAATATTCAAGGCCCTGTACACTCGACTTAACAGTACCGTGCCACCATCGATTGCCCGGTACAGCGGCACTGAGATGACGCAAAGCGGAAATCGGCAGAGGGAACGAGCGTTGGGGTGTAATCATGCAGCTCGAGCGAGTGTCGTCTGCTTGGCTGTTCTCCACTGGCAAAAGCAAGCCCTTGAATCAAGTTTAACGTCAGAGTTCCAAGGTCATTGGTTCTATTTGCTGGGTGCTTTTAGCTCTGAATATTGCAAACTTGTAGTGTTCCAAATACTACAGCTGTCCCCTGTTCCATTTTCGAATACTGTCTCATCCTGAGGAGGTTTCTCTTTAAATTGATTGATGTGCCGATATTTAATGCCCTTACCAATTATTTCAAAAAGTAACGATTACAAATAGTTATTGGTCATACTAAGTTGTTTATTGGAAGTGTGTGTTCGTTACAGGTATTATCTGCACTATAGGTAGTAGGTAAAAACAATTAGTGGCAGCTCATCGGGGCACCTATGCATGATGGCCGATTGTGGCAGAGAATGCTTCACACTAGTTAGGACAGCTTAGCAGACGAGGCTTACTCTGGCATCAGGAATTGTAGGCATGCCCTTGCCCTTGCTTGCCTTGTCAACTCCTACCTCTCCCAGCGCAGGACATTTAGCAGTCGCTCAGAGGTGTTAAAAGAATTGGTTAGGTGTAATCGGGTTCACTACCCCGTTGACTACGACTTCTTGTCTGTCCATAATGCTGTAGCTCGAGCTGTTGTTGTTGTGAGTGTAGGAAGACGGAAAAGAAAACGCGCAGGCCTGATGGCTGGCTATATAGCCGAGTCGCCACTGCTGCCTCCTCCTGCGGACTGAGGAGAAAGAAAGAGAAAGATGCACGTCACAACAGCCCATGTGGCTCAAGCCCAGATGCAGTTCTGATGGATCCATTTCACTGCATACTCACCTCATACTCACACAAACAATAAACACAGCGAATAATCAACACATCATTTTTTTGTACGATATGGTAGGTGAGGTCGCATTCTATAAATTAATGCATAAACAAAGAGAAAAGTGATCTACCATACTAGTCTAGCTACAGAAATCCAGCTCTACTGCTGCTCTTTTCCATCTGTTATCAACCTGGATGCAGTGACAAGTTTTCTTAATTGCATCATTGAATCAGGATGGCATTCTAGTGGAAATCAAGAAGAACAAATGGGCAGGGGCAGGACATGCAATGCGAAGAGAGGATAACTATTGGTCACTAAGAGTAAGAAATTGGATTCCAAGGTAAGGAAAGCATAGCAGGGGGCGGCGGAAGGTTAGGTAGGCGGATGAGATCAGGAAGTTTGCTCAGATCAAATGGATGTAGCTAGCACATGACTGGGTTAATTGGAGTAATATGTGGGAGAGGCCTTTGCCTTGCAGTGAATCTAGTCAGGCTGGTGGTGGTGATGATGATGATGAACAATGTTTTATTGTGGCTGCTTATCCCGTAGAAGCACAGCCAGTGCATTCAGCACCAACTCTGCTGGTGCATGCAGCTGTCATTTAGCTGCATAACAATATATGTTACAACAAGCTAGCAGAAAATGTCATTGAATAAAAAAATATTTTCCAAGTTGTATCACAATTGCCTTCTTTTCGGGCGGTCCCGAAAGAGTTAAGGTAAGGTGTGTGATGAACTAGGTCGGGAACAAACTTTGAATTTCGTTACCTTTGTATCTTTTTTTTTTTTTTTTAATTGGATATGCTAATTATATGAGGTTGTTATGGGGTTCAGTCCGTTTTCAGGATTGCCGTGCCACCAAGTACATGGCAGCAGGCGCAGCGGAAAGCTCATACGGAGCTGTAGGCACAGTGCAGTTAAACCTGGTTATAACGAAATTGTAAAATGTCCGCAAGTTTTCGTTACATCCAGGTTTTTGTTACATGCAGATTTTGCGTGAAGACCTAAAAGGACAATTTACAATAAAAACCAGGTTAAGAATTTCTGTAAGAGAAACCACCTTGAAAATGTTTACAGTAAATCAGAATTATTTGAGGTCATAAAAGCGGACGGTTCGCGATCGCGCTGATAGCGCGGCGCTACTGCGGCGGCAGCCTCCACTTCCTCAGCGGCTCGTGCGACGTGTTTACGAGGGAGCGGGGAAAGGAAGTGTAGTTGGGGGAGAGGGAGCGCGTTGGCCCCTTCGCCGCCGCGTGCGCTCGCCCACCACCGTTGCCTATGGAAACAGACTCTGCCTCGCATCGCCAGCGCGCTCCGCTGTTCCCGCTACCGATGCAAAAGAGCCCGCGAGCAGCCGCATGGCAGCGTTAAACGCGAGCTGCTCGCCCCGGTCTCTCTCTATCTCTCTCTCTTCTTCTTCTTCTTCTTTTTTTGTTATTGTAGTGCCATGTTCCGACAGCGAAAGCAGCGGAGGCCGCTGCTTCTGCCACGAAGATGCAGCATCAGCGCTGAAACACGGCGCGTTGTATCAACTGCGATCACTCGTTGCATCGTAGGCGTTCCTCTCATCTCAGTTTGTGTTTTATCGTCCCGAAACTTGCAGGATTCTGCCAAATTTCCACTAACTCGGCACTAGCTAAGAGACAGATGACGCCGCGAGTTCGTTATATCAAGGTCAACTGCCGCAACATGTTCGTTACATGGAGTTTTCAAATACATGCACTTCAATGGGGGCGATGTTGGGGAATTGAAAAACTTCGTAATATCGAGGAATTCGCTACATGGAGGTTTAACTGTATTCTTTTTCATTTTTGCCACCATTGAGGTGCGCCCCACTGCGGTAGTGCAGTGGTAAGGTGCCCAACTCTGTGCCGGAGTACCTGGGTTCTATCCCAACCGCCGGCAGCTGTTTCGATAGAGGCGAAGCGAATAGGTATCCGTGTACTGTGCGATCTCAGCGCACGTTAAAGATCCCCAGGTGGTCGCAATTACTCCTTAGCCCTCCACTACGGCACCCTTTTCTCTCTTTCTGTCTGCTTTCACTCCCACCTTCCTCCCTTCCCTTGTGGTGTGGTTCAGGTGTCCACAGAACAAGTGTGACAGATATTGCGCCTTTCCATTCCTGTGAACCATTTATTATTATTATTATTATTATTATTATTATTATTATTATTATTATTATTATTATTATTATTATTATTATTCATTGAGGTGCCTCTTCTTGCAGTCTACTTTCCTAGCACTTTGTGCCCTGAATGGTACCGTGGCCCCGTTTGTTTTGTTTTTTTTTGTGTGTGTGGTTTGCTTTTCTTTTTGTATTTTACGCTTAATCTTGTTAGGCAGTTGTTACTTTTTTTTTTTTTCTAATGTGTTTTAGCAGTAGACACACAAATGCCCGGCATTGGCATGAGTTGTGAGCTGCCATCATCTGGCAACAAGTGTCCTCTAATTACCCACTCTCCAAAGGGCTCCATCCATGGAGCAGATGGGTCATCTTGCAGCTGAAACTATGCACAAGAAACGCAAACAGCATACACATATTCATTTTCATTGACCATCTGTTCTTTGTTTCCCTGCCTCTCTCTCGATATGCTCAGTTACTGGGGTTTATTGCCCTTGTGGTTGGTGCCTGAGCAGGGTTTTTCAGTTTACCCATTTCATTCTGCTGTAACAGCTAGTTATTTCGTGCCATTTAATTTAGAAATCTGGATAAATAACTGTTGATGCAGTCTTGGCTAGCCAGTGTAAGTCTATGCCATTAGTCGCTAATCCATATGTTACGGGTCTTGCTCTGGCTAATTTGAGCGGGCTCCTCTGTGTCCAGTTATGACCACCATGGCAAGAGTTTGCCCAGTGGTGCTATGCGTTGCTCTCATCTCCTGTTTTCCACTGCATCGGAACCGCACGCTCATCACGCGTCATTCGTTCTGTATGCAGTGAAGCCTCCTCGCACGCTGTGCACCCACGTCAGACTGTGAAGCAGGCAACCCTTTGTCATTTCGGAACATTGTGTGTAATTGTCTGGCGATTGTCACCTCGGAAGCAGGCAGGCAACCACTACTTAATCATTCGCCAAATAAGACATCCTGATGCACTAAGTTCCTGTGTTTTCAGGGTCATTCGACAGTCTGAACATATTTTTTTCTGTTCCTGCAGAAGATGTATTTTTTGTATTTTGAGCTTCAATCACGCCGAGGTGCCCATTTATGCTCTGTGACCTGCGAGCAGTTTGTTGTGTAATTCCCGGCTGCAGCTGTACCAAATGCCTCTCATGCAGGTGGTTTGGTGAGTACCAAGACGCAGACTATGCGCGGGCAGGCTTCCGAGCGACACAGCGGGTCCTGCTGGACCAAGGACCACTGCCCCAGTTCCAGCATTCTCTGGAGCCACATTTGAGGCGGCTGGGCCTGCCCACCACCCTCCAGAAAGGTGACGGTGCCAGTGCTGGCATATGTTCTTTCACTCGAGTATTCCTCCAGCTGTGATGCTGGACGGAGCATAGGATTTAAGAGAACAGTAGGTGCGAGGGAGGTTGTGGGTGAGCATGCTTGTACTGTCACAAAGCGCACTTCGCTCCCACCCACCATAGTACAGTGTGCAGGCTTCTCGAAACTACTTCTAGTGTTATTGAGTTTTGAAAGAGAGACAGGTGTATTTTGGTTGTTGTTGTTGTTGTTGTTGTTGTTATTATTTTTTCTTGTAATTTCAGAGTGCTTTGTGTGAAGCCTCCATTACTGTCGTGCACAGCCTGGTTACACAGCTTGTTCTATCTGCACAGCCACGCAGTTTCTGCGGCTCTAATCGTGCCAGGTAGAATCTCTAAGCCAGGCGCAGCTAGAGTTAGCCTTTGGGCCCCTCACATGCCCCGCCATGCACATGCACTGAGAGCTGCGTGAAAGTCAGTGTGCATGGAAGTACCACGTTGCGTGTCTCGCCTGTACTTTTTCCAAAGGAAGCACATGTATGCGAGGCGCCATCTTAGTCAAGAAGGTAGTAATGCAACATGCTCAGACAGCAATATCAGCTTCCTCTTGACTGTGTCACGGATATGCCACTTAGCCCCCCACACTTGTCAAATATTTGTCCGTAAAAATTGATCCTACTCCTGTGACTCCTTCTCTCAGCTGAACATACAGTAAAATCTCGTAATTTGACACTAACGGGACCGCGAAAAGTTGTCGAATTATTCGAATGTAGAAATATCGAATGAGCAACAAAAAACAATGTTTGCCTCAACAGGACATACTTTATTTGGCAAAGAAACCTGTTATCGTCATCTGCTTTTTTGGGCGAGTTTGAGCGACTACGATAGCTCTAACAGCTGCCAAGTGCTCCGCGGTGCACGTACAGTCAGGGATTTGTTCACAGAAGTCCTCCAAGGCTTCTGTGGCTTCTTTCACCGTGCACTTCAGCATTTCGGGTAACTGCTCACAATTATCGTTGTCAGCTCCTGTCACTTCATTATTTCATGCTTGGTCGGCTGACCAGCAACAGCAACACCATATTCAGCAAGCCCACACTGCATAGGGCAAGGCACTCTCAGAATAGCTGTCGGCGAGAAAACACCGCCCATGAGAGCCTACAGTATTTCTACTTTTGTCGCTAGGTCCTTTGCCTGATACTTCGGCCGCTTTGCTGCTGTCGCCATTGCAACTGGACACAAAGGCGAGATGTGATACTCGCTCGAAAGCAGCGCATTAAACACACAGGCAAAGTGCGCAATTACCAAAAAAGGCATTGCCTTACGGTTAAATAACCACGATCCTAGCAGTAACACATGGAAACGACGACACACGTCAAAACGAGACTTGCTGTTGATAGGGTTAAGCGGACGACACCAACACGACTGCTGCAGTACAACAAAGCACAAAGAAAGACGCCGGCCACTTCGGTCACCGCTAACCTCACTTCCCTCGCCCTCTCTCACGCTGCTGATGATGACCATACGATGGCCTACCAGCCATACAGTAGCGCCGCTCGTGGCAGTGTTTTTGTTTTTTGCTTTCTTTATTATTATTTTTTACTCTTGGCGCACTGACTTGGCTGGCTGCAGAGTGAGGTCGAATTAAGGGGAGACGCGGGTCGAAAAACGGCGATTTTCAGTAAAAAAGTCACTTTTGTGATTTTGACTGTTTCAGCAACACTGATCCTTCCTCTTTAATATATAAAAAAATCAGAGCCGAAAACAGTCGCGAAATCATTTAAAAAGTCTGTTAAAGCACGCAAGGTGGCTAAAGAAGGAGCAGATACGACCCATGTTCAAACGCGTGACGCGTCAAATCGCGGCGTCGCACGCCACTGAAATTTTGCAAGGCGGCAGGCCTACGCTTTTTCTCCCTAAAGCTGGCTTTGCCGCTTCACAAACCCCCAGCAAGTAATAATAATAAAAAAGTTTCGCCGCCCAAACCTAGCATTTTCACTGGCCATTTAAATCACGTGGTGCGATTTCGACCACGCGATTGGCTGTCAGTGTGGGAAGCGGCCATAGCTCGTCTGCTCTTCATGCGACGCGTAGCTCGCTGTCACGCTTGCCCACTAGTTTTCTCTCGGCGTGTTTTCAAAATTTCATGCATCTTCGTGCTCGTCGCTGCGATAGAATTCGAGAAGAAACGTGACTTTCGGTGTCGAAAGTACCGATCAAACCACGCGTTCAAGGGAAGTCACCGGCAAAGTGAAACGGCGTGCAGTGGAGACGTCCGCGGAAGCTAGGCCTAACCTCGGCGGAGGCGACACTTTTGACAGCTCGAAGCCGGCTGGGCACTGAAGTTTCAGTGACAGCTTAGACGATTTCGTCAGTGCATTGGATAAGAAGATAAGGATCTTCGAGCGTTGAGGAGACCTAGTACGGCGAGTGCCTTTATCGGCGAGATCGGTGCCGCGAACGCACTGGCGAGCGAGCAGCATGTCGGGAGCGCGGACGCTGCTAACTTTCCGTTCGCGAGTTGGCCAAGTGAAAAGGACTCTCGTCGTTTCTAGAGCTGCGTTGCAGCAGTGTAGCGTGTGCCACGTCCGTTGTGTCGTAGTCGTGCGCGGTGTGCAGCTCCGGTGGACGACGCCCTTCAGCCAGCCCGAGGGAGATTTTTGCCGTGAACGGCAATGCAAGGGTTGCGGCGCTCGTTATTGGTGCTGGATACAATCAACTTTCCCGATTTTGTGTAGTTCTTGGTTTGCCGAAACAAGTGCACCATAAGGAGTTTAATGCCATAACAAAAAATGTGCACCTTGTGGTTACAAAGCAGTGGCTGACAGAAGCAAGGTCTCAGCATCACTAAATAGCCAAGAAAGCACGCCTTGAGAATGCTGCTCACAATGTCACTGTGGGAGCAGCATATGATGCTGTTGAATTCTAAAACTGTGCACTGCATCATAATACCCTGGCCTGCATTGTGTGCAATTTCCATGCAGATAGTGCTGCTACAACAGCAATAAACAGCTTTTGCATCTTTAAATCGCATTTTTCTCGAATTCGTATTTTGGGCCGAATATGAGTTTTGTGCACAATATTTTATGTCGTTATTTTAGTTCAATCAACACCAAATTTGGCATGCATAATCTTTAGGATGTGTAGAATGCAAGTATCTAGGTTTAAATGCAATCAGCAGTATTTTTGGGCATGCAAATTAAAAAAATTATCTGGTGCTAGCCACTAAAAACAAGGCACCAGATATAAAATTGTCTCAAAACATTGCATGTCAAGGGAATGTTGCTATATTGCTTATTTGCACTCAGTGGAGTGTTGGGGACAAGAACAACTAGTTGGCTCTGCCCTACCATGCTTGCTGCTGTGTACAGCAGCTGCACAAACATGCATTGTTTTTCACTTATGCATGGCATTTAGAATATGAAAACATTAAGCTATTTTAAAACTAAAAGCATATTTAGAAAGAGGAGATCAATCTCTATAAGTGGTGCAATTTTCATTCACCTAGCATCAATATTAAGAAAAAAATGTTTTCGAGTAGCATCTCCCCTTAAACGAAGCACGGCAAAATCTGTTTGAATTAACGAGAGTTTTCACCCCACATGCTCCTCTGTACAGTTGTAGTGACCTCGCGTGCATGTCGAATTATCCAATTTTTCGAATTAATTGGGGCCGAATTAACAAGCTTTCACTGCACTGCCTCCCTAAATAATGGAGCCCAAGTGGTTAACACTTCCGCCCTGGGAAGGTGGTTTGTCCACCCTCTGCTGACAACTTTGTGCTGCTCTCAAACTCGCTGATGGGCACAGCAGTACAGGTAGTGTTGTCACTTCTCCTGTTATCTAATTCACTGACAAAAATTTATATGCACTGCAATGCTTTCTACCTTCCCCTAGAGCATGGCGAAGATGAAATGTCACGAGACATATATCCACACATCGCCTTGCTTTGAGGGAGTAGCGTCGTGGGACATACTGCACTTGACAGAAATTAGCGTATCTCAGTGACTGGAGCCAGCCCTTGAGGTCCCCACTAGGGTACCAATCATAGGCGCCATGCAGAGCGATGGCCACGCCGCTGGTGGTGGAGCCGGCTGCGTCGTCTGCTAGCCATGTGTTTCTATGCAGTCGTCATGTCATAAATTTGTTTGGCCACCGCTTTTGCATCCTTGCATTAACAGCACCCACTGACAATGCGCATCTCCTATGGGGCATCTCCAGCAATAGTTTTTCCTTGGGTACATATTTGAAAGCTATTAAAATAAAACATGCTGGAGAATTTATTTACTCGTCCCAGCTTGGCAGGCAATACAACCGACAGCGTACTGTTTGAGTTCACTTCGCGTTACCAAGCCGGTTGTCGTTCCTGTCGTGTTAGCCCAGGCAGGGGGGGCGCCGTTGCACCCGCGCCGGAACGCTGCCAGAGAAAGCAGTCCAGACACCGAGCTCCCAAGCGACGAAATGAACCCCCGTTTATTCTCGCACTCCGCTTTTATACACTTGCGCCACACTTGCGCCACAGATACACTAGCGCCACTTTCGCAGTCGCAGCTGCCAGCCAAGCCAAGCCAAACCAAAACAGATGATAACAGCACATCCCCCTTTTCAAGCACTATTAACTTTACATGCATACACTTCAAAATAACATTGGAACACACCCAAGAAAACACGACAGAACACAGTCACTCCAAGCATCAGTCGTCCACGCCCAGCCTTATGGGTTTGTGAACAACTCTTCCAAATCTGGTCGTAGTTACAATTCTAGCTTGAGAATTGCCACCGTCAGTCTCCATCTGAGTTAGAGGCACCAAAGCTTCCGGAGCTTCGTCAAATTGGTTGTCTACTCCAGTTACCAATCCGGCCCTGCTGGGCTGTTCCTGACTGTCCGGAAATTCGTAGTTCCCGCTATCTACCCGGTCTTTTGGGAGACGGTTAAGCATTCTCCTGTTTCGACGGACTTCAACCCCGTTTTCCGTTTGAACACGGTATGAACGCGGCTGTGGTGCTGCTCCGAGCACTGTACCTTTGGTACGGAGATCAGTCACCCACACCACATCACCTGCTTCCAGCTTTGGGAGATTTTTAGACCGGTGACGTCGGTGGAAGTGGCGGCTTTGCTCCTTTCTGACTTTACGGTCCTTGGCTGCCGCTTCTTGTAGACAGCATTGTCCCGGATTGCGGTGCGAAGGCAGCATTGGGACTCTCGTCCTAAGCCTTCTACCCATCAGTATCTCCGCTGGGCTGACGTTCAGAACACCAGGTGTGGCCCTATAAGCCAGCAAGGCTAAGTAAGGGTCGTCCGATTTTAGAATGAGATTCTTAACCGTCTTTACCATACGTTCGACTTCCCCGTTTCCCTGGGGGTGCCTCGGACTCGAGGTGACATGACGGAAGCCATACAGTTTTGCAAATTTCTCGAACTCGGCACTGACAAATTGGGGACCATTGTCGGTCACCACACACTCGGGAATGCCATGTCTCGCAAAAATGCTTTTCATTCGGCTTATCACGGTAGCAGACTTTGTTGACGGAAGAATGGCAATCTCTGGGTATCGCGAAAGATAGTCTACTACGACAAGATATTGCTGTCCCTGAATTTGAAACAGATCGACCCCTACTCTCTCCCAAGGAAAAGAGAGCGTTGGCGATGCAATCATCGGTTCGATCTGTTCTGGCGCATGCCTCGCGCAAACGCTGCACTGTTTCACGAATGACGCTATCTCAGTGCTAAGTCCCGGCCACCAGACAGAACCTTTAGCCACACTGCGGCATCGCGAGATGCCTTGGTGACCGTCATGCAGTTTGCTTAGCGCTTCCTTGCGAAGGGTCTGAGGAATGATAAGCCTCATACCTTTGAGCAGAAACCCGTTCACCAAAGTAATGCATGCACGTTCCTGCCAGTATGGCAGAAGATAACAGGGAACATTTTGTTTCCTGGGCCACCCTTTTTTGCACACTGTGCGCAAGCTTCGACACACTTCGTCTTTTGCTTGACCTTCTTTTACTCTTTTCAAGAAATCGTCGCCTGTTTCTAAACCCAGTAAACAAGCTTTCGAGTAAGCGGTTACTTCTGAGACAGTTAAACAGCTTTCCACTTTCGTACGAGCTAACGGCGAACGTGAAAGAGTATCAGCAGTGGTTAGCGATTTGCCTGGTACATATAATACAGAAAAACTATCGCATCAGGCGCAGACGAAAACGTTGAATTCTTGGGGGCATAGCGTCGATTGCCATGTGACCCAACAGCGACACCAAGGGCTTGTGGTCAGTTTCAAAAACAACTTCCAGACCACGTATATACTCATCAAACCTTTCCGCTGCCCACGTCAACGCCAGCGCCTCCTTTTCGATCTGGGAGTACCGTTGCTCGGTTTTGGTGAGCGAACGAGAAGCGAATGCAACTGGTCTACGTTGCCCGTCTTTTTGCTTTTGAAACAAAACTGCTCCCAGACCAAAAGACGATGCGTCAGCTGAAAGAGTGGTTTGTAGCGAAGCGTCGTACAAAGCCATGCATTGCGCTGAACAAATGAGCTCTTTGAGTTCTTGGAACGTTTTTTCCTGATTGCTGTCCCAGACCCAGTCCCTATCCTTGTGCAAAAGAACACGCATGGGAGCAGTCACTTGGGCTAAATGTGGCAGGAAGCGGCCCAAATGATTCGCCATGCCCAAAATGCTTCTAAGCTCAGTAACGTTTCTGGGTGCTCTCAAATCTTTTATAGCACTGACCTTCGCTGGGTCAGGATGAATACCTTCCTCATTCAAAATGTGACCCAAAAAACGCACTTGCCTAACCCCGAATAAGCATTTCTCTTTGTTTAATGTCACATTTGCCCTTGCTAGGCGTGTGATCACGTTACTTAAACGCTCATCGTGTTGAGCTTTGCTTTCGCCAAACACTAGGACATCGTCCATGAAATTAACGACCCCCGGCAGGCCACCTAGTATCTCAGACATTCTCTTTTGGAAGTATTCCGGAGCGGAGGTAATTCCAAAGGGTAGTCGCGTGAAACAGTATCTACCGAAGGGTGTTAAGAACGTGGTTAGCTCTTCCGAGTCTTTACTGAGTCGCACCTGGTGGAAGCCTGAGTTGGCATCGAGCTTTGAAAACCATTTCGCTCCCGACAGTGACCCTAGAGCTTGATCCACAGTTGGTAACGTAAATCGCTCTCGAACTACGCATTTGTTCAATTTAGTGAGGTCTACGCAAACTCTCAGGTCTCCTGAGGGCTTCACTACCGGAACTATTCCGGCGCACCATTCGGTGGGCCCATCCACTTTCCTGATTATGCCTAAACGCTCCATTTTATCTATTTCGCGCTTCAGGGACTCCCTCAGGGGAATTGGTACCCTGCGTGGAGCGCTTATGGCATGCGGGATAGCGCCAGCTTGTAGCCTGATGGTGTACTGCCCTGGCATCGTACCTAGACCGCGGAACATTTCTGGAAAACGCGTCTCGTACTGCAGGTTTCCCGACTCGACCGCGTCTGCAAATTTCACGATACCTAAGACCTCAAGTGCAGGTAATCCTAGAAGGACGTCGCGTAACGGACTGACAACGTAGCATGTTTGATACACAGTTTTCTCTTTCCATGCGATCTCTGCTACGAATTTGCCTAGTACGTTAAGCTTACTGCCTCCTGCACCTAGTAAGATTTCATCGGTTTTTACCAGTCGGGACGGTAATCCCGGAAACGTTGCTGGTAATACTGACACTTCAGCACCTGAGTCAACCTTTGCAAAAATGGGCACAGAATTAATGCGCACCTGAACAAATCGCGCTTTTCTGCATGCATCTATTGATCCCACGAAAGTCTCTCCAGTTTCCTGGTTGACCGCTGAGACGCGTAGCTCTCCAGTTTCCTGGTTGACCGCTGAGACGCGTACCTTTCGTTGAGCGGTAGCCGTTGCTTTCTTCAAGCAGGCCTTTGCGAAATGTCCCTTCTTGCCACAGTGAAGACACTTGGCAGCTCTGGCTGGGCACATTGTCCTGGGGTGGGCGTCGCCACTGCAGAAAGGACACCGCACCTCCGGCGTTCGTTGCCCATGCAGACGTCCCTTGTGCCTCTGTTGAACCACCGCGTCCACATTGGGGTCCTGGTCGCGAATTTCCGATGACTGATGGCTGTGTTGTCCTCGTAGAGTACTTTGCTGCTGTTGGACGCTTTCTTTTAAGCGAGCCTTCGACAGCGCCGAAGCCAGCGTGAGCTGAGAATCCATTTGCAAAGCTTCCGAGAGCTTTGCGTCGCGGAGCCCGACAACCGGTCTGTCTCGGATCATTCGTTCTTTTAGTTCACCGTAGTCGCAACGTTCCGCCAAGCCGTGTAGAGCAGTGACGAACTGGTCTACCGACTCTCCTGGCATTTGTACGCGTCTGTGAAAACAGGCGCTTTCGTACACGATGTTCCTCTCTTTTACGAAGTGCCCGTCGAACTTTTTCTTTACGGTTTCATAGTTCTTGGCGTCTTCGTCAGATAGTGAAAACGTCTTGAATATGTCACGAGCTTGCCTCCCCATTGTGTACAACAGTGTTCGTACCTGAGCCTCCCCGGAGCATTCGTTGAGTCCCGTTGCATATCGGAAGTCGTCGAAATGTTCGATCCACGCCGGCCACTCTGACGTGCGGTCAAAGTCCAGCGGTGGCGGTTGCAGCAGTCCATGCAGCCGTATTGAAGGCGTCTTCGACATCGTGGATGGAAGGTGCGTGGCTCAGTGCGAAGATTCTTGACCATCTGACATCATGTCGTAGACGGCCACTTCTGACACCATGTCGTGTTAGCCCAGGCAGGGGGGGCGCCGTTGCACCCGCGCCGGAACGCTGCCAGAGAAAGCAGTCCAGACACCGAGCTCCCAAGCGACGAAAGGAACCCCCGTTTATTCTCGCACTCCGCTTTTATACACTTGCGCCACACTTGCGCCACAGATGTTATTTTGAAGTGTATGCATGTAAAGTTAATAGTGCTTGAAAAGGGGGATGTGCTGTTATCATCTGTTTTGGTTTGGCTTGGCTTGGCTGGCAGCTGCGACTGCGAAAGTGGCGCTAGTGTATCTGTGGCGCAAGTGTGGCGCAAGTGTATAAAAGCGGAGTGCGAGAATAAACGGGGGTTCATTTCGTCGCTTGGGAGCTCGGTGTCTGGACTGCTTTCTCTGGCAGCGTTCCGGCGCGGGTGCAACGGCGCCCCCCCTGCCTGGGCTAACACGACAGTTCCTGTCTTATATTTTGATATGAAAGCACTTGAAGGTATATCGACGTGTAATTGTGAATTATCTGGGGATCGCTACCATTCACGTTTAGCTACAGGAAACAAAATATGTTGTTTACTGTGTAAACCTGTAATAGTTCATTTATTTAGTGCGGTGCTGCACATTTTTGTGGCGCTTAATTTTTCAAGTGATTGCATAGGAGGCCCTTGGTGCAAAGTAAAGATAATGAGCATCAGGTAAGATATTATTTTATTAATTAATATGGTGCTCCAAGCACACACATGCATTTAATGGCCTATAAGCGGTGATTGTTAACAGCACCATCCCTACATATTTTGTCCTTTTATCAAAGCACATAAGCTTTATGAAACATAGAATTTGCCTAAGGTTGTAAGGGCTGGCTTTATCGTGTTTCACCCATTTCTGATCGTGAACCAGTCCATTGTCACAGCTAATCCCATAAGAGATGCTTTAACCTTTTCGCTGTTGGGCATTTCTGGCCGCGACGCACCCGCAGTGTCGGCTTGGTTTCAGGGAACGAGCATAGCTATTTATTTTTGATTATGATTGCTATAAAGATATTATAGTCATCGGAATATGCGCATTTCAGTGTTCTGCAGGTATTCCTAATTAACTTCATCATTATCATCATCAGCCTGATTATAAATTAGATAAATGAGGATAATATACGCAACAACTTTCTCAATACTTTTTGATAGTCCGATTTCGAGCTCGGCTCGTATTTATAGTTAACAGAGCCATCACTCCAGTCCGCAGTCGAAGGTCTCACGTAGACAGCCACCCGAAAATAACCGCGTGCACAGAGGGTACACATCCGGTGGCCCGCACAACGGAGAGAAATGGCACGTTGTGAAATTAAGATGACGGAGGGAGGCGGAAAGAGTCAAACAACCTCTTTTGCTGCTGCTAGCCACGAGCAAGGGCGCGGCAAGAGAGACCGAAAGCAGCAATCGAGTCATGTGTCGGCCTATTGGAGAGACGCCGCGCGAACCCCTGAACGTAACGCGTCATAGCAGACACGCCAACATAATAAGAATAAAAGCCTGCAAACCTGCGGCAGATGGCAGAACTACCCTTGAACCCTTAAACGCACGCAACATGAAATACGCTTACCGCATGATCGCTTAGCGCGATATACAGTCGAACCCGGTTATATCGAACCCGGATATATCGAATTTTGTTTATATCGAACTCACGAAATATCCCCTTGAAAATCCCATGTAAAAGTATAGGAAAGCCGCGTCATATATCGAACTCAATTTCTCTGGTCGTTCGATATATCGAACTCCGCACCACGCACTGGAAAGTGTGCCTTCCCCCAAGACGATCGCATCACCCTTGGCCGTTTGCCGCGTGACGTTTTCAAGCCACGCGCGGAAGGAATGAGAGGGGACAGTTCGGCGACAGCTGGTCTGGGCAGCGCCCCGCACCCATTCCCCAAAGGCGCGCGCATCTGCAGTTGTTTCCCGCGCGCCAACACATGACGTTTACAAGCCATGTGCGTGGGTGTGCCCATTCTTTTGCTGAACTATCTCTCTCCTTCAGCACGCGCAACACATGCGCCAAGCCAGCTCAGCCCGTTTTCAGACAGACGTCGGACACTTTCTCCAGCGTGTGTTGCGAACCCTCTACGTGCGGCAGCGCGGCGCCGGCTGTACGCGCGGCGTAGCGTAAGATATGGCGGCTGCGGAGATTAAAAAGCGGCAGTTTTTCTTTGCATGTGTTTTAATTGTCTATCCTTGCATGTATAAATCAGCGAAAGCACGCGGTCAGCTGCTGCGATCATGACGCCCGCCCCAAGCGCGGCGTGATAAATCGAACCAGGCTTGTGCGATCAAGCCATCACAGGCACTCTGCCAAGTTCGCTCCCCGCCACCGCAGGAGCTATAAAAAGATAAACGCGCCCTGACGTTATCGCTGCGCAGCATCTTGGCACGCTGCCAATGAGCTGTGGATGAGACGACCGAAACGGACTGACGCGTGCCATCGACATGCAAGCGAAAATGCTCGCGATTTCCTGCCGCCAGAAACCTTGCATTGAGCTGCCGCGGTGGCTCGAGCGGCGAGAGGGACGCAGTTCCAACAAGTTTGAAAATTTCGCTCTGTCGCTGCCGTTCGTCGCTTGCATGTGAGCGAGCTAGCCTTAACGCATTTTTTTTTTTTTTTTTCAAATTCTCAGGTGCAAAAGTGGAGGGTGGGTTCATTATGCGAGTGGGTTGATTACGCGACAAATACGGTATCGTTTTTTCGCATCGTAAGTGCCGTCACAAGCCGATTTCTGTATATCGAATTATCGATATATCGAACTATTTCGCAATCCCCTTCGAGTTCGATATATCCGGGTTCGACTGTAGTAGCGCGCGTGGAGCAACCGTGCACCTCAGCAAAGAAAGTGGCGGGGGTGGGCGCAGGTACTCCATACTCTTCACTATATGCGTACCAACGTAACGCGGGACGAAAAGTATGAACTTGTAGAAAGATATTACAGATGGCGCAGTCTGTCCAAGTGCGCCAGCTTCGCGCTCAGGCGTGAAGTTTTGAACGCACGATAGAGAATGTACTGGTGCGTCGGTTACGCTGTGGACGGAAAGCGCAAAAATGTACCGGTACGTTCGCGACAGCGAAAGGGTTAAACATGGGGGCACAAGCATCGCCTATTAAGATCACAACTTGACCGCGTTGTCGGATCCCGTTCGCGTCAGAATCCAGTAGGTCTACCTTTATTCAGCATGAACTAGCAAGCCCCCTTGATCTATGAACATGTGTCTAGCTCTCCCGCAACACAAATCTAAACCCCACTCAAAGTTGATTCAGATTTAAGTACCGTATTTACTCTCATAATGATCGCACTTTTTTTTTTTAATACTGACGCAAATTTCGGGGTGCGATCATTACGCGGGGTAAATTTTCTACAAAAAATTTTTGAGCACCGAAAACGCAAACAAGTTGCAGGTCAGACGTCTTAGAACATATATCTCGATTACAACCAAAAATAAAAGCTGAGTAAGGCTTACCTTCGCAATAAACACACACATTAAGCATCACATGGAGTGCACAGTGCCCATTTATTTTTTTTCGTCAGTACTCTAATCAAAGTCTGAATCCTCGCCATCCTCGCTTTCACTGCTGCACGACTCATCGGAAACGGCAGTGTCGTCGCTGGGAGCACCTTCACAATCCCACGGGAAGTCATCTTCCGTTCCATCCAAAGCGTTAGATATGCCTGTCTTCTTAAAACTCTTAGCCACTACCTCGTCGGGGATACTGCTCCACGCTTCTGTGATCCACGAGCACAGCATCTCCACGGATGGCCTTCTAATCTTTCCGCTTGGCGTCAAATCATGCTGGCCCATCGCCATCCACTCAGCATAAAGTCGTCGAACGTTGTCCTTGAACGGTTTGTTCAAAGACACGTCGAGAGGCTGCAGCAGCGAAGTCAGGCCGCCAGGAATGACTGCAATGTCCGTGCGCAGCTCTTTCAGCTTGGCACGCACGCTGTCCACAAGGTGACCCCTAAAACTGTCCAAAACCAGAAGCGAGGGAAGCAGAAATGCTGCTGGTCTTCTTCCCCAAACAGTCTTGATCCAGTCGACCATCAGGTCTGCAGTCATCCACCCTTTCATCTGTGCACGTATATGGATGCCACGGGGAAAGTTTCCTTTCGGAATAGTCTTCCGTTTGAAGATCACGTATGGTGGCAGCTTCCGCCCGTCGGCCGTCACAGCAAGCATGACTGTGCATCGCTGTTTTTCTGCGCCAGACGTCTTCACGAGGACGCTCCGAGCACCCTTCTCGTTCACAGTTGTATTCCGGGGCATGTCAAACGTCAGTGGAGTTTGATCGGCGTTTCCAATTTGCGACATGAGGTAACCGCATTTTTCGCGAAGCCTAGTGACGAAGTGATGGAAGTCTATCACTTTGCTTTCATACGCGGCTGGGAGCCGCTGGCACAACGACGTCCGCCGCCTCGGGGAAAGTCCATTCCGTCGCATAAAGCGAGTCGTCCAACCGGAGCTAGCGCGGAAATGCTTTGCATCGATTCCCAGCTTCCTGGCAGTTGTGCGCGCCTGCGTCTGTATCATTTCTAATGACACTGCACAACCATCCTTGCGCAGGTCCCTCACGTATTCTAGGACCGCCTCCTCAACACGAGGGAACTTGCCCGTTTTGGGTCCACGGAAAGCCCGCCGTGTCTTGTTCGTAGCCATCAGCTTCTCGTGCTGCTTCTTCCAATAGCGTATCCTCATTTCGTCCACGCCGAAATGCCTACCAGCAGCGCGGTTGCCATGCTCCAGTGCATAGTCGACAGCCTTGAGCTTGAACGCGGCGGTGTAACTGGCATACCGCCCCATGGTGAAATGGCGTAAACTCGCACAAAAACACAAAGCACGCTACGACGCTGCCGAATTGCAAAATGGCAAACGCCGCAAAGCATGGAATCATGGGAACTCCAACGTTACTAGACTAGGTTGGGAACTCGTCGGAATGCATTCGCTGCGGGATGACTGCAGATCAACCACCAGGCGGCTCCATGTTCGGGGTGCGATCATTACGCGAGTGCGATCATTATGCGAGTAAATACGGTACTGCTCAGTTATCTTCCTTTGTTACGGAACATTTCAAACTGTCCCTGAATTTTCATTCAAGATTTCTCGTTCACGGCCACCAACAACAATGAAGGCGCCAGATTTTCTGGAACCTGGAACCCTTAGCAACATCGCATTAAAGTCTTGTAAATTTGGTCGAAGAAGCAATATACCTATAAAAAAGCGGCGCTGTCATTATGTAACGGCTCGTGGCACAGATGATCTCATATATTGGGTCGAGGTGCGTCACTATGATCACACATGAAAAGAGCTTGCAAGGCAAAAGCAGGGTGAATGAAAAAGGAAAACAGTGAACGTTTTGTTGAAGTAATTGATCAGTCGATGCAGTGTACCCACAATAAACGGGGCTCAACATTGCAGCTGGTCGTTCAGCGCTTGTTTTTAGGAGGCACTGGGCGCGCGTACACATTAGTTTCTCCCAGATGGCTAAAGCATCACCAATGTTTTCGCTTCTGCACAAAGGAGTACCTTAATTTTATGCCTCATGCTGCCTTAGAAAAAAATCGGAAGGAGCTGAAAAAACAACAATCACTGCCACAAATGTCAGTGATTCTTGCAGAGATGCATAGGCAGCGTCAACTTGTATCCCGGAAGTAATTTTCAGTGGTGCCCCTATAGGTGGTGTAAGGTGCGTACTATAGTGGTTTTGGTGCTCAGGGAAATGGCAAAAGCCAGGCAGCATATGCCACACTTTCAAAAATGCCTGTCAGGTGCCTTGCACCTGGGCTGGGAGGTAATGAAAATGACAATATAACGCACTACAGTCAGTACCCCCAAGCATTGTATTATCTGGTAATGTCGCCCTTTCTGCCTCTGCTTGTAGGCAATTAAAAGGGGGGTGTGACACTTGAAAGCCGAAAATCTGCCCAAAAATTGCATTCTCAATCTCTTCATTTTCACGTTCCCGATACCCTTCTGCACAGATTTGCTAATTTTGGCTTTACAATTACATTTATTTCACGCGTTATAACCATTATTAGTGGCAACTACGTGCTCACAGACCTTTAAATTGAGGTCTAAACTCGTCCTCTTTCAACTGCCTACAGCTCGGGAACTCTGCACCCTGTCGGCGCCATTTTGTTCTGGTTTGAAAGCTCACGTTTTCAGCCTTTGGTTTTTTTGGTAAGCAACCCTGAGCACCATGTGGAAACAATAAAAGCAATAACAAAATTGATAGTTTAACAAAACTTGAAAGGTAGTTTAACAAAACTTGAACAAAATTGATGTGCAGTGCACACTTCTACTGGTTACTTCAGACGTGGCCAAAATGGTGGTTTTTGATTGGCTAGAGAAGCTGATGGTTTGTAGAGGCCGCCATTTTGAAGAGGTGTCGCTTTTATGATCATGCGCTTCACAATGTCCAGTATTGCAAAAACTTCCGAGCTAAGCATCGCTTTGGCCGTTCGCAGAAGAAAGGTAGGGGCAGGATTGTAATGATGCTGCTACTGCGTTGCAGGGGCATGCTATGGACATTCAAACTCCGAGATCGCCCAATAATTGGGCGATTGGGTAGTGGTTGCCTGCCTGCTTCCGAGGTGAAAATCGCCAGACAATTACACACAATGTTCCGAAATGACAAAGGGCTGCCTGCTTTACAGTTTGGCGTGGGTGCACAGTGTTAGGAAGCTTCACTGCATACAGAACGAATGACGCGTGATGAGCGTGCGGTTCCGATGCAGTGAAAAACAGGAGATGAGAGCAACGCATAGCACCAATAATGCCCTTGATATTGTGCGCGGCGACACCGGCTGTCTGGGTGGTGACGCTCCGACCACATAAGCATCAATGCTATCGATACAGAAGTATGCGAGATAGCGTGAGTGGTGGCGACTTTGGCCGCGCCACTGCTGCTGTCGGTGACAAAGAGGTGCGCAAAATCACTTCCCCTTGCACGATGCACGATGCATAGTCATGCACGATGTGTAGTCACTCATGTTATGGGTGACAGAGAACTGTGCGTCCCTCTGAGCATGAGGAAGCTGGCCAGGTTGTTTTGACATGTTTTTATTTGACTTATCAAAACAACACTTTTGACACATTTGCAATTTTGGAGGGAAAATAGCATCTGTTCTATTTCAGCTACCAACTATATTTTTCTCTTTTGTGAGAAAAATAAATGTATGCAGTATGCCCATTTTTAATGAAGTATTTATTTCAGAAATTTTTTGAAATGGGTTCTGTGTTTGACATGCAAAGTTGGCAACTTTGACGAAACTGTAGCTTGACCTTATTACGCTCCTTAAACATTCTAAATTTTTTTTACATTTTAATAGTTATGCTTGTGTTTCTTGTCTGATTTTGGCACTAATCTTTCATGAAACAAAAGCAGATTTTACAGTATATTTGCAGTATTGCAGAAACTACTTGTGTTAAGACAAAAATAATTGCAGTTTTGGAATCAGCAAGGTAGGTGAAATTTTGGTAAAGATCTATTAATATTGTTATGAAACGGCAAGCCGATGAAGACAGGAGACAGAACATGACCGATGGCGATGGTAGATGACGTTTAATGAATGTTCGCGGGCCTAGCGCGAGCGCTCCTGCCCGCGCCACTGCCCGCTTCTTCTTCCTTGTCGTCCGTAACATGACCCGGGGCCACCGAGCGATCGTCCCAATCGTGGACGAGGAAGTTTAGCGATGTTAATGATTTTATGGCATGATGATGGGCGTGTCTGGATGCTTGAAGAGGAAGAAGGAAGAATAGAACGGCTCGCCGGTACGATGTCTGATGCGTGAGTGATCCGCCTCCCTTGGAGCTGTCAACCATCCGTCACCAGAGTCACTGGGACCGATGGCTCGAGGTCACGTCGGGCAGCTTGGGCGGGGGTTGCGTGTTCGTGTCCATCGGTTCCTTCGGGTCTTTCGGGTCTTTCGGGTCCTTCATCTCGGTTCTGATCGGTATGTCTGTTCTCCTTGTCTTCAGGTCCGGGCTGGGCGATGGTAGTTGTTGAGGTCTGGGCTTGAAGGGCTGGGGCGAAGCTGCTCGGCGATGTCCTTGGGCCCTCGGTGATGGTCCCGGCTTGAAGATGGCGTCGATGCTCCAAGGCGAGGATGGGGATGCCGTACGCCGCACCTCCAACCAAATGTTACGATACGGCAAGCCGATGAAGACAGGAGACAGAACCTGACCGATGGCGATGGTAGATGACGTTTAATAAATGTTCGCGGGCCTAGCGCGAGCGCTCCTGCCCGCGCCACTGCCCGCTTCTCCTTCCTTGTCGTCCGTAACAATATTTAAAGAAAGTTGCTTACAAGTGTAGCATCCCAACCTTAAATGAAGTCCATGGAACATTTTCTGAAAATTTCTCTATCTCGCCAAGAAAAAATGTAAACAGGGACTCAATGATCAAAATATTTTTGATGCCCACTGAACTGAAATAGGAAAAGACAGCAAAGAAATCTCAACAAAGCACCTGGTCTGCAGTTTTGCCACCAGCGTACTGGTCTAATCAAACAAAGGGCGCAGAAAAAAAAATAATTGCGCCCATCCATACATTCCATATCCCTGTGGGTGCTTTAGATTCCAAAGATTTAGTCGCGCCTTGCAGAGTTGTTGCGAGCATTGTGCTGAATTTGCCTCTGGCAAAACTGGAAAGCTTCACCACACTGCACCGACCGGGAAGAAGGTTTCTCTGCGTACTCCAGGCCACGTGGAAGACTGAAAAAGAAATCATTCCATTGACAGTATAACACCAAATTGAAAGGGGGCAAGAACATGGTTTACACCCACTAGCAGCAGTCTCCTTCACTGTCGAGACAAATTTTGCCGACGGGGCTGGCAGGGCACTGCACCGCATTGCACTCCACTGCCTGCCCAGGCCACGGTAACATATTTCTGTGAGACCTACAAAAATTTAACGTGGCTTTTGTAGTACATTGGAACTGTGTAGATCCGCTGAAGAACTCTGATCTCAGACCAATTTCTTGGCCCCTCCAGGTGCCGTGAAAACGTCCAAGAAATCAAATTTCACCGGAAGCATTGCATTATGCACATTCTAAACTCTCACATAACTAAACCTAGGCAGTGGGCATGGACCGCTTTCGCGCCGGCCACTGTGCCATTGGCATGCCGGGGACAAACACACAGGCTGTTGGGACTTAGGCTAGGGGCAAAATTGAACCCACTGTTGCAACACTTTTGCCGCTCTCTCCATATGGAAGGCCCAGAATTAAAAAAAATAGCTTTGGTTTAGTTTGTGGTTTAGCCTGGAGTTGTGCGAGAGCTATCTTTATGGCTACGCTTAGGTTCGGCTTGAAAGTAAAGACATGGCTTTTGCACATAGCAGTTTACTCCATGGTTTCAGCTTTATTTATGACACTTCTGACCACTAAAGTGCGATGAGGCGAAATCTTTTATTGCGCGATGGTCCGAAGCCCTCCACTACGGCACCTCTTTCTCTGTTTTCACACCCACCTTCGCAATGATGCGATAATGCAAGCTACCAGCCGACATATAAAGCCCCGTTTTAACAGAGCCGTATGAACGTGCCTGTGTGGCCGAGAAATAGCGTGAATGGAAGGGTCTTGGCAGGCTGGTTATATCACCCTCCGATATGAAAGGAGAGGCCTGAGTTGGCAGCTCCTGCCAAACATAATGTCAGGAAGCCCTACGTCCAGTTAGTGCTTGGCCATGTCAGCTGCCATCTACCGCCTGCTACGACTTTTTCTTTCTTCGATCTTCGAACAGGCACGGCGAAATGGCGAGACTGTGGCCAATGTAGCTCTCGCTACAAAAGACAAAGATGGCCAATAAAGATCAGAACAGACAGTTGGTTGCGCCTAGCACTCCGTTGGCATTGACCTTTGCAATTAGGCCTAACAACTTGAGCCAGTAACCAGCCGCGAAACCGATGGCATGCTCTTGTATGCACTCTGCAGTAGCTTGAGTCCGTCGTCGAAACACCAGATTTGACAGTTTTGGTTCATGAGGTTTAACGTCCCAAAGCAGCTCGGCGTATGAGAGATACCGTAGTGGAAGGCTGTGGAAATTTCAGCCACCTGGGGTTCTTTAACACGCACTGGTATTGCACAGCGCACCGGCACCTTGGTTTTCGCCTCTATCGAAAAGCAGCCACCGCTGCCGAGACTTGATCCTGCATGCTGGGATTCAGCAGTCAATAGAGCATTGTAAGCACTGAGCCACTGCGGTGGGGCTGGTTGGACAGTGTTGCTACAGGGCAATCTGTGCATTGACTACATGATGCATGTTTTGTTTCATGTACTTGCCCCTCACTTTGAAAAGCGCCGCCATTTTCTGCCGTCACCGTGAAGCCATATGCCGACCTCATGCTTCGCTTGTGCCTCTGCGCATGTCCGGGACAAAACAGCTCAGCAATGATGAGTTGTGCAAGTCGTCACTACAAACTAGTATGTGCGACAGACAACATCTCAAAAGGGTTTACACACACAACCATACTTGTAATGTTTCAAGCCACTGATAACATCAGCAGCTGCCTTGTTCTCACTCAGAATGAGCTTACGGACTAACGATGCTCCAGCATTGCCAATTAAAACAAGCGCAAAGATTTTTTTTAGGCACAACTTTAGGCAAAAAGCTCACATTCCTGCCCACCCAAATGTCCTCAAAATGCCTTCACCAAAACTGGGGTTTGGATACTCCTTTGCCCGTCTGCTATTCTTTTTACATTGCAGGTGCTGTCAAACCCAATTATAAAATATTAAAGTGCCATGAGCATATCATTGTTATAACCAAGTTGCCTCCCCCCCCCCCCCCCCCCCCCCCTCAGAAAAAAAAAAAAACATTATGAACTACACATTTAATGAGGACGAGGTAGCTTACACTTTTTATTTCGTAGCGTGAAGAAACCCGTAATCCTTAAGCGTTGTCTGTTTCCCGGCAATCTGGCCGACATCTTTTTGCAAGGCATCCAACTGCTGAACATAGTGCAGTGGAAGGTTTATAGCAAAAACAAAGTCGCGCAGGTAGTCAGTCATTCTCAAAGCCTCCTGATAAGACACAACCTGCACAGGTTCCTGTTCATCGTCATCGTCACTACTGTCACAGTCTTCCACGCCAGTGACTGCTGCGACGATAGCCTCGTCTGTCAGCTCTTCATCTGTCGTGGCTGTATCGTCAGCATGTAAAAATTCCTCAAGTCCCAATGTGTTGGCGTCACTACCACTTATAGCTCATTTCTTCTTCGTCACAATAGTAGGCCAGAGTTGAGTCATCGCTGTGTCAACAGGAGCTTCGCGACCTTCCGCATTGCCGACATCTCCAGCGAAGCCCTCTTTCCTGTAGCAGTTCATGATGGTGAAGGACCTTATTTCCGCCCATGCTCCAAAAATGAACTGCACTGCCATTAGGAGCGATATCTTCAAGTCTGGCGTCGGTCGGCATTCACGGACAGAAATGCCGAGCTTCAACGCGAGCCAGTTTAAAACGATACAGTACATCAAGCAATCACCATCCATAGGCTGTAAGCCTGCAGTGGTGTTTGGTGGAAGGAAGAAAACTTCTACATGCGAGCGCTTCAGAGTTGTTTGGTGTGCTGTGCAGTTGTCAAGTACCAATGCCACATTCCTGCCTTCGTGCTGCATCCGCTGATCAAACTCGACCGGCCACTTACAGAAAAGTTCTCGCATCATCCATGCTTTCTTGTTATGACGGTAGCGAACCAGGATCCTCGCAGCACTACGAAAACAGCAGGGGTACTTGGATTTTCCTATAACGAAGGCGGGGAACCTTGTCACTGCCGTCCATGTTGGCACTCAAAACGGTCACGGGCAATTTTTTTTGCTTGCCGTACTTACCGGGATCACCTTTGACAGCGTGCGTCTTTGACGGTAGCAACTGGAAAAACAGCCCAGTCTCGTCCCCATTGTCCCAGTCAGTGTATGCTTCTCAGATGCAGGGCAGTGTTTCCTCGAGCCACTTCTGCCTAACGTCTGCATCGAGTGATCCTGCCTCGCCCACTACTGTCTTGCAGACGATTCCATATCTCTCCTTGAACTGTTGAATCCAACCACCATCAGGCTGGCAGTCAGTGTTGCGCAGGAGGTATGCGAAGATTTTTGCCTTCTCTGCTAAAATCGGGCCTCTAATCGGCAGGTTCGCTGCATGGGCATTCAAGAACCACTGGCAGAGCGCCTGTTCTACGTCTTTGTAGGCCCTGTGTCGAACACTTTTCGGCCGTCGTTCATTCGTGGTCAGTACTGGCATCTCTTTCGTTCTCAATCTTGATTGCGTTGTGGATGATTGTCAATATTATCGGTTGCGTCGGGCCATACTTGCACACCAGGTTGCACACTTACGCCGTCCTTGTGCTCACGTACAATGTTGCACTTCTAGCGGTATTGCCATTCGCTTCCTCTTCTGCGCCGGACGTGTCGCGCTTCCTGAAGGAGGATCCTTCATTGCTGTTCACAGGAAATCCAGGGCCAGCAAGATCGTAGCAACAATGATGGCACACTAGGAGAACCACGCTAGAAAGACGCGCACGAACGCTTCTGCACACATGCCACAAGACGTGCAACCGCGAAGCGGGGCCCTGGACAAAGTAAATAGGGCAGGATGGGGCAACGTACCACGGTCAGTGCACCCTCGGAATGAACTGCTCCACCGTGCAGAGGCAGAGAGAACGCGAGTTTTGTAGGCCACGAGTGGTCTCGAGGGGGAGCGCTCTAGCTCTCCCTCTAAATGGAAGTGCCTAGCTGCCCCGGCGCACCCGATCAACGCAATGGCTCGACGCGCTCTGTCTCGATTTTCTTCCTTTTATTTTGGTTGACTTTCGGTGACCATATTTGATTATTACAAGAGATAATGTAATATAACACCATTGTAATAAGTGGTTTATTGTACCATAGAACGCATGGCAAATCTGACGGTGCAGCAACTGCCCATTGTTATATCTGACATATTGTTAAAACCGGTATTGTTATAAATGGGTTTAACTGTACTTACATAGTGTATGGTTGTGCCAGGTCATTATGCTTGCAACGACCGGACCCTGTACATAATGTAGGTCTGCGTCTCTGAACTGGTGCATGCAGGACATCACACAGGGGCAGTCTCTATGCAGAAACCAGTGAGCAAGCACTAGCCATTTTCACAAACAAGCACAATGAGAAGGCATAGGTTTTTACCCTGCGTGTAAAAAGTGTCGAGAACATGCAAGTGTGATGTGTGTGCAGGAGGGGTTTAGGGAAGGTAACCAGCAGAACAGTGCAGAGAAATAGTAAATGAAAGGAAACATTCATGAAGAATCCTTGGGGTCACGGAATTTGCACTTTTCTGAGACAGCGGGAACAGTTCTGAAGGAGAAATTCCTGGCATGTCTATGTTGGAACATACTGAGCACGTGTGAGAGTAATGAAGACGCATAACTGGCATTGACATTTCGCCAAATCAAAGCCTCCGAGAATTTAGGCCAGCGCTATCCAGAGACATACACGGAGTTTTATCATGCTGGGGTGGACCAGAACACAAATGATATCAGGGCAACCCAGTCATGTGCACTGAGGAGGCTACCGTCTGGCCTCGATTTGTGTTTGTTTGTCAGTCTCCGTATGCAGCACGTGTGTGTCCTGTTGACTTTATTTTCTGCCTTTGCAATGACACCTGGCTCCCTGCTCACTTTGGGAGTGCATCGTTTTTCTCAAGGGGCCCCCAAGGGCAAAGGAAGTCTGCCTTTATTGACACACCATGATGGCATTCCAATGTCATCAACACCAGCTTCACTGAATTAAAATTCCGAAACCACTGTTGAATCTACACTGCAGAAATGCGAAAGTTAGAGCGTTGCTGCTGCACAGTGCGCATCACATTTGTTCTCATTATCAACTAAGTGCACTGTGTTTTACATCACTACTGTCAATGTTGTCATTATCACTAATTGCAGCTTCATTATCATCGCTACTATCATCCTCACGGTAGACAAGCAGAAGTATGGTATGCTTTTCACGATCTCGGGCATGGCGCAGTTGGTTAAAGCGCTCCGCTGGGGATCCGAGGGATGGAAGTTAGATTCTCATGGAGAGAGGATTTTTATTTTTCTAATGATTTCATTTTATTGACAGCTATAGTGTGACCAGACGGATGCCGATAGTGCTTGTATAAGCTTGTATAAGCAGGAAGGCATCAGAGAAATTGAATCAGGTGTGTCGCTGTCACCATCTGCTGGTGTAGCAAGCAAACACTGATGGTGACTTTTTCGGCTAGGTTGCACAGCCATTCACACCAAGTGGGTGGTTGTGCAGTAGTCCTTTTCAGTTTTGATTTTAATTCAGGCAGTTGAAATTCAATAGAAGGGAAGTATTTCATTTAAATTTTCTCGATAATAGATGCGTCAGTTTCTTTTTTTTTTTTTTTTTCTTTGCCAGTGAAAGAGCCAGGAAATTTATTTTTGTTGAGAGCGAAAGTTGGGTTATTGAACTGTCTTTGGTATACCCTTTTAAATGGTACACCAAGTTTCTTGGTGTACCAAAGGAGTTGTCATGTCCACATAGTAATCATTTTCAGGAGCATGGACAAGACTTGTTAGACTTGCATATGCTTGGTTACGAAATTCTGTGTTCCTTAATTTAAGCTCAGTTCTCACGGGCCATTTTTATTTATTGTGTTTAAATTTTGGGGCGTAGTCAGTTTATTTATATGGCAGGCCAGGTACATTATCTGAAATGGCAGCATGATCAACATTTGGTGACAGGTAATGTAATGCGTACGTCTCAGTATGTGGCAATCAATTCTGGCAGTGTCATCCTTTCACACCGCACGGCTGGCTTGCAATATTGAACCTCGCATATGAATGCAGCCATCTACTTCACAAAAGCGTTTGGAAAAAAAGGCATATCGATTTGTGTTCACTTTCATTTTATTACTTTAGAGACCCCCAATTCGTGGGTTTTACATAAGGGGTTGGTACAGGTATAAACATATTATAGACAAAATAAGCATATTATTGGTTAAATATGGCAGTTATACAATTCCTTTCAAGCGTCCTGATTGCCCTCGGGAAGAAATGCTGTTGTAGATTCATCGTGTACCTTTATGCTTATGGAATGTTTGAAACTTCAACTATGAAAGCTGTTATTTCATTCTATAGCCTACACCATAAAGCCCAACACTGGAAAACTGGACAACAGCACTGTTTTGATGCAGCTCACTCTGTTCTCTTCAGTTTATATATAATTTGTGGCCTGTCGCTTGTTGATTGATGGTCCCATTGTGCCATACAGTTAAGAAGAAAAAAAAGAACTAGCGAATAGGCATCCTGCCTCTTTTTTCTATATGTTTGTTTTGCAGGCTGTGCAACTTGAGTGCAATCATGTCTTGGGTTGTGTTTCTCTGTGCACATTCACGAAGGTGCCTTCCAGCTCTGCATCTGCTGATTCTCCACAGCAGCCTGTCAGCATCTGACTTGTCGCTCTTCTTTCCCAGGTGTGGTGGCGTTGCTGAAGGACCACGAGGTGTGCAAGGAAGGAGAGGTGCTCAAGCCAGAACAGGCCAGCATACTGGTGAGCACTCTCTTGAAACCGATTAACACTTGTGAAAGCACTGTTTGGCATGGTTCTGTTTGGCTTTGAGAAAAAGGCGCACTATCTGTCTCACTTCTCGGTGAACACCTACACTTACACTCAAGGGCATACGATGAGGTCAGTTCAGACCCCAATCGCAAACTAGCCTCCAACTTGACCAGCAGATGGATCGAATTCGCTGAATGGACAGCGAATTGGTATTGCAGTACTGTGAACACAAAGAATGGTTGCATGAAGCCACATTGTATTTTGTTGCTATTTCCTGTCCACACTAGGGTCATGCCACTTACAAGACAAGCAAGGTATTTCCCTCAATACTTTAGGCTGGTCTAGTGTGCTCTCTGCTTGTACTAAAAAGTGATGCTGTTCTTGCATAACAGGCACGCCTTTTAATGGAAACCTTATTTTGACACTGCTGCTTCGTTTCCATGTTTGGGCTGACTCTGGACTCTCAGTTTGCCGCAGCAAAAAGCCAGCTCTGTGCTGAAAAAAACTAGAAGCCTTCTATCTCACTGTGGGGCATTGAAATGTAGCTAAAGAAATGCTCTCCTCCAAGATACAAGGATAATAACAACCTAATAACCATGCCATGCCTTGAAACTCATTTCCTGTTTTCCAAATTTGGTTGACCGAACGCAAGAACGTAAGGAAAGGTAGTTCACGGGTGAAAAGTGAGCTGCAGAAATGTCCCAGAATGTATACTTAAGAGCTTAATATGTCAGGAAAGGTAGAAAGTCTTAAAACTCTTGGCTCTCATAGCTGCTTGATCAGTGAGGGAAAAAAAGAAGTTAGACCTTGTCATAGCCTCTGAAATTTCCCTAGAGAAAGCACATGCACTTGTCATGGGTGTTGTAGAAACCACTCGTGTTCAGCATCATACTTCTTTTTTGGCAAGGCGTGCGCCTGGACTCTTCAAAGTGATTTTGCGCAGTGTTGCTGTTTTCACTGTGCAAGGCGGGGCAGTGATTTCAGCATTGTGCATGCTGTGTTGGCCATGACTTCTAATGCTTTCTTAGAAAAATGTCATTTCAAGAGCTTGTGCTTGAGATCAAGATGCGTAGTAGTGTTCAGTGCACAGCCAAGTTTTTCACGTCTGTCAAGAATGTGCCATGCAAAATACCATTAGTGGTGAATAGTGCAATCAAAATAGTCGTATTCGCTACAAGATTGACCTATGGGTGGCACCACCGTCGCTCCGATAGTAGGGATTGGCAGCCGGCAGCGCTCGCAGAAACGCACGCAGCCTATGTCTGCTTCCGAGTTCACGGCGGCTTTGTTGGCAATGAAAATGTGCCTTATTCAATGCATAAGCAATTTACTGTTTAGAATGTTTCAATATTGCAGGAAAAAAAATCCGTGGCTTTCGCCAGTGCAGAAAAAAAAATTGTAATGTGCAGATTTTATGAAAACAAGGCATGCAATCACCCGTCATTTGGACTTACTGGCATTGCTTTGCACGCTTTTTCTGTTGTACGGCACTCTGATACTTGGGCCTTAACATGACATATCTTACCGCCTTTTCAACAGTGTGCGCGTGTCTAATACCAGTGAGACAGGCAAATTTAGTGTCAAGCCCACGGGGATACAAGGTTCGTGCTGTGATCTGCAGTCCTTTAGAATGAATCGAGGCAGCCTGGTCCATTATATCATACTTGACTCGGGGATTAAAGGGAAGCTGCACCGGTTTAGAATTTGATGCGCTTCAGAGGGTCGAATCTGCAGGGTTTGTATGTTAAGTATACGAAATATTTTGGCTTTAGCTTTTGAAATAGTGACGTAATCATCGATTAAAGTTGCTACCGCGTTCAGGCTTCTCCACAGTGCACAGCGCTGGAGGGGGGGATGTCAGTAGCAGACGACAGGAGTACGACAGGCGGTAGTGACGTCAAGGACAGCGTCTACCTCTCTTCCGCTTCTGTTGCCCGAGCAGGCCGTGCATCACCTGTCGCTTGCAGGCTATGCAGTGCAACCTTTTTCTTGTCTCGCGCTTGTTTTCTTCTTGCGAACGTTACCGCAAGCTTTTTCAGTGCATCTTGCACCGTTTTTCACGAAAAGAACGACCATGCCGTGGTTCTGCGCAGCCTATGGCTGCACGAACACTGGCGGCCGAGAGGATGTCGCGTTTCATAAATTCCCAAAGGAGCGCAAGCTATCGGCGCAGTGGGTTGCCGCGGTCAAGAGGAAGGATTTCACGCCTACAAAATCGTCAGTGATCTGCTCAGATCATTTTCGCGGCAGTGACTATCACCAAAGCTTGTCGTTGATGCGATCTTTTGGGATGCCGATCAAATCTGCGCGATTGAAAACCGGTGCTGTGCCTTCTGTCTTCGCACACAAAAGCACCTCTCCACCGCCAAGAGCTGCTTTCGCAAAAAGAAGAAAACTAAAAGTAAGAGGCCCAATACATCATATTGGTCTTCTGTTCTGTTTACGGTTTTGTTCTGTGGGGCAAATGGGTGGCCGGGCAGATGAAGGCACAGGTAAAAGTAAAACTATTCAGCATTGGCGCCCGCTGACGCGGCTGGAAAACTGTGAGAAGTAATGTCAGAGAGTAGGACTTTTTCTTTTTTTTTTTTTTTTTTTTTTAAAAAGAGGAGGGAGTGGGTAATTAGTGGGATTTGAGGAGCGCCCTACCTTCTACACGCGCTCATGCATAGCCAGGAACCCCAACGCCGCACCCAGTGCACGAAGTGCGCGCCGTGCTTCGTAACTTGAACCGGGAGAACGCGAACGACCGCGCTCGCCGCGCGAGTCGGACTGGGGCGCGTTATATATCTCTGTCAGTGGAACAAGGACACACCCTAGACTTGCAACTGAATTTTACTCCGAAGAGGATGCATTTATGCATTTTTTTATCTTCCTTGGTTGCACCTGGCTAAAGATAAAAAAAATCCGTATAAACTCGTTCTTTCCGGAGTAAAATTCAGTCGCAAGTCTAGTGTGTGTCTTGTCCCCCTGCCTTCTGTGGTCATCTTTCTTTTGAGCTACCCACTGTCAGACTCATTTCAACAGCTATCCGAATTAAGAAAAGAAATCGGGGCAGCATGATGTCTGTGGTCGAAGTCGCGATGTTAAGCGCAGCTAAATGAAGAGCGCTAAACTCGCGACATGGCAGCGCATGACTGCCGATAGCTGTCCTAGCGTTTCGGTATTTTTACCGGTGTTCTAAATGGGATTACGCGCGCAGCAAGGCAGCGGCCTGGCTTCTCGTCGATACCACGCTCCCGCGTTAATTTGCTAAATCCCGCCAGAATAAAATGTATACGTACTCGAGGTTGCAGGAGCTGAGAGCATGACTTTTGCTGCTCTTGCTGACATATAAATGACTAAATTCACGCAACAAAACCGGGGCGACGGCTCATCTGGATGAATTCATTTGTTCACAATCGGCACATCAAGCGCATTGACGTGACACTGCTTCGTTCGAGTCAGGCAGGAGATTTAGGGCATGAGTAACGCAGATATGTTCAATTGAGAGCGGATCACAGGCGCATACAGCAGTGCAGCGCAGCAGTACATACCGGTGTGAATTTCCCATGCGGGAAAAGGTTAGCGCTGTCTCCTCGCTCGTCATGTTGCCGCTGCCGCCAGTGTCACCTTGTTCCGAAGCCGCCGCTAGTTCGAACAAGTACGGCTCAATATCATATTCCCCTGAGCAGCGTGATCGTTGCATGTTCAGCGGCATACATCCACAGAAAAGCGCGTGCGTGCATGTACAATCGCTTGGACCGCCGCTACCACTCAATGGCACGCCATCATTGACGTCACGGCGCGCTTGACCAATCAGAGGCAAGAGCGCCACTTTCAAAACACTCCACGGCGTTGGTGCACGTTTTTCTGATTAAAAAATAGTTTGCGGTCACTTATGACTAAATTTAACGTCGTATTCGTGTTCAGGGGAATACTATATTTTAAAGTGATGCAGCTGCCCTTTAAACAGGTTAAATGTAGCACTGACAGCGTTCTGCCCGGCGGGTTGCCATAGACTGAGTGTGTAGTGTTGGCGCGGCGGCCGTTAGTAAGGAGAGCTGGGGTCACTCACGCTGTTTCATGGCCGAAAGAGCTGTTTATTGGTGGGACACGGTATATGTACAGACAACGATGTCACACACACAAATCCAAGTATAAGACAATCCACAGAACCGAAGCAAGAACTGAAACACATATAAATCACAATACAACAGAATGGTCATCAACTCTGGCTGGACAACCATGCACAAGTATTCCCCAAAAATGAGATTACGTCGACACTGTACAAAACCCAACAGAACTCCACGATGCTTGGGTTTGAGTGCCAATTGATCTCGAGCCTCATTTCACCTGGATGTCCTTTCAACTAGTCAGTACAAGTGACGGCGAGGCCACTCTCCATGCAGCAGAAGTGCTATCGATCATCCGCTTTCTTTTTGATGACCTTAGTTGAACCTTTAGGACATGTGGCCAGAATTGCAGGGTCTTGAGGAAAGAGCCAGAAAACATGTAAAACTACCAAAAGCGGGAATTTTACAAAAGGTTCACAGTAGACTCCTCCTTTCAGATGAACTTGAAAGGTGGTTTTCAAAATGGCGGTTTTCTCTCATATTCCACTGCTGTACTTTATATAGGAGATTCCCCATCAGCCTCTGGCTTTGGGAGCCCCTTCTGTATTACGTAATGTGTATTTATACTAATGCCTGCTCAATACACTTTCAATCGTCAGCAATCGCAGCGTCTCGCACTTATGACACCACTTTATTTTCTAATTTTTCGCGGAATGACATCCGCTATACCTGTATCAACAGTGCACACATGGTGGTAAGGTAAAAGAAAGGATTTTTTTTTTTTTTTTAACTGAAAATTGCTTCAAAATAATTGTATTTCTGCTCCATACCTGCTCCAGGATACACATTTCTGCTCTGTGCCTGCTTCAAAACCTGCTTCGGCTGACCCGTCCCTGAGCAAAAAGCAAGGCGAAAGTTTAGAAACATTGACAGAGACTGCTGATGTCTAGAAACTGGAATTTTAGATTCTCCTGTGTATTGCCCAGCCAGCTTGTAAGGACATTGCAAGGTTCTTGGACAAAACTCCCTAGTTAGGACTTGAGGGTTGGAAAGTGGTCCAGCTCATTTGCTCTTTACTGGCAGTGTTGTGCTGTTGTCCCCTTCATGGATCACTGCCTTGTCGTGGCGGAGGGGCTTGCGAAACTCGAAGTCATGAGCTCTGCTGTGTAGGGCCACCCAAGATAGACAGGTCACGGCAGAGAGTTCTGACAAAATGTGATTCACTGGAGAAGGTAATGGCAACCCACTCCAGTATTTCTTGCCAAGAAAACCCTATGGTCAGTCACAATACCATTAATGATATGGTGCCGGAAGATGAGCCCCCCAGGTTGGAAAGCGTCCCACATGTTACTGGGGATGAACAAAGGGCGATTCCTAGTAGCTCCAGGATGAATGAAGCGGCTGGGCTAAAGCCCAAAGGACGCTCAGCTGTGGATGTGTCGGGAAGCGACCGGAAAGTCTGATGTTGCAAGGAGATATATCACATAGCAACATGGAATGTAAGATCTATGACGCAAGGTAAACTGGATGTCGTCAAGCGAGAAATGAACAGATTGAACATTGATATCTTGGGTATCAGCGAGCTCAAGTGGACCGGAATGGGAGAATTTAACTCCGGCGACCGTTATGTCTTTTATTGTGGGCACGAATCCAAGAGAAGGAATGGGGCCGCTCTCATAGTAAACAGAAGAATGGGCAAAGCAGTGCTAGAGTACAACCCCAAAAACGACCGAATGATTTCTCTTCGGATCCAAGGTCACCCTTTCAACATAACAGTTATCCAAGTCTATGCACCGACCACTACTGCTGAAGAAGCTGACGTTGAGAGATTTTATGCGGACCTACAATGCCTTTTAGACCGCACCCCATCATCAGACGTCATTTAGGAGACGAATGCTAAGGCCGAGAGTGAAGAAATATCCGAAATTATAGGCAAGTTCGGTCTTGGCGAGCCAAATGAAGCTGGGCAGAGGCTAGTAGAGTTTTGACAAGAAAACAACCTGACCATAGCGAATACTCATTTTCAACAGCACAAGAAGCGCTTGTACACATGGACTTCACCGGACGGTCTGTACAGGAATCAGATCGATTATATTCTTTGCCGGCAGAGATAGAGAAGCGCTGTACAAACAGTAAAAACAAGGCCTGGGGCCGATTGTGGCACCGATCATCAGCTTCTTGTTGCCAAATTTAAGCTTCGATTGAGGAGAACGCAGAAAACTAGAAGGCCTTTCAGTTATGATCTGGATCAAATTCCATTAGAATATGCTGTGGAAGTGAGGAATCGATTTCAAGAGTTAGATCTAGAAGACAGAGCGCCCGAAGAGATGTGGACTGATGTTCGTGATATAATACAAGAAGTTGCTACTAAGGTAGTTCCAAAGCAAAAGAAATGCAAGAAAGCAAACTGGTTATCTGAAGAGGCTTTGCAAATAGCTGAGGAAAGGAGGATGGCAAAAGTTATGGGGGAAAGAGAAAGATACAAGGTTCTCAATGCGGATTTTTAGAAAATAGCAAGGAGAGATAAGAATGCCTTCCTGAACATGCAGTGCCAAGCAGTTGAGGACAACAGCCAGTTAAGGAACACAAGAGCTCTGTATAAGACAATCAAAGATATCAAAGGAAGCTTCTGTGCTAAGCTGGGCGTGATAAAGGACAAACGAGGCAAGGACCTCACTGAAGCCTCAGAGATAAAGAAGAGGTGGCAGGAATACACAGAAGAACTGTACAAGAAGGACCCGAATGTGCAAACCCAGCATAAGACTGTTGTGATTACTGATCTCGAGCCGGGCATCCTGAAGAGTGAAGTTGAATGGGCCTTAGCCAGCCTTGCTAAGAACAAAGCTAGCGGAATTGATGGCATTCCAGCTGAGTTGCTTCAAAACCTCAGCCATGACGCTGTTAACATTCTGCATACATTGTGTCAGAAGATTTGGACAACCCTGCAGTGGCCACAGAATTGGAGGAGGTCAGTTTACATCCCCATTCCAAAGAAATGCAGTGCCAAAGATTGTTCCAACTACCGCACGATCGTGCTTAGTTCGCATGCTAGCAAGGTGATGTTGAAAATCCTCTAAGGTAGGCTTCAGCAGTATGTGGATCGAGAGCTTCCGGACGTGCAAGCTGGGTTTCGCAAGGGCAGAGGAACTAGAGACCGAATTGCCAACCTTCGCCGGATCATGGAAAAAGCAAGAGAGTTCCAGAAACCCATCTACTTCTGCTTTATTGATTATTCGAAAGCGTTTGACTGCGTAGATCACAGCAGATTGTGGCAAGCTCTCCAAGAGATGGGAGTTCCAATTCACCTCATCTGTCTCCTCAGGAACCTGTATGAAGGACAAGAGGCCACAGTCAGAACTGGGCATGGTCTTACTGATTGGTTTCCGATTGAGAAAGGAGTGAGGCAAGGCTGCATACTGTCGCCCTGCCTATTTAACCTATATGCAGAGTGCATAATGAGGAAGGCCGGTCTGGACGAGTCTTTAGCTGGAGTGAAGATTGCTGGAAAACGTATCAACAACCTTAGATATGCGGATGATACCACTTTAATGGCAGAAAGTGAAGTGGAACTCAAGAGACTTCTGATGCGCGTACAAGAAGAGAGTGAGAAGTTTGGGCTTAAACTGAACATTAAAAAGACAAAGATCATGGCGTCTTGCCCTATCAAGTCCTGGAGCATCAATGGACAAGAAGTGGAAGCTGTGACAGATTTTCTCTTCTTGGGCTCCAAGATTACCTCGGAAGGAGACTGCAGCCATGAAATTAGGAGACGCCTGCTTCTGGTAAAGAGAGCAATGGTTAGCCTTGACCGCCTAGTAAAGAGCAGAGACATTAGTCTGCCAACCAAGATCCGTATAACTCGTGCTATAGTTTTTCCAGTTGTGATGTATGGATGCGAGAGCTGGACTGTGAAAAAGGCTGACCGCCGAAGAATTGACGCGTTTGAATTGTGGTGCTGACGAAGACTCTTGAGAGTTCCTTGGACTGCCAGAAGATCAAATCAGTCGATATTGTCGACCATAAACCCTGACTGCTCATTGGAGGGTCAAATTCTAAAGTTAAAGCTCAGCTACTTTGGTCATCTGATGAGAAGAGAGGAGTCGCTGGAGAAAGATTTGATGTTGGGAAAGGTTGAGGGTCGCCGGAGAAGGGGTAGGCAGCGAACGCGATGGTTAGATGGCATCCTCGAGGCACTGCAGATGAAGTTATGTGATGTTAGGAAGATAGTGAAAGACCGGAAAGCGTGGCGTGACATGGTCCATAGGGTCACGAAGAGTCGGACACGACTGAACGACTGAACTGAACTGAACTGAACTGGCAGTGTTGTACGTTGACCTGAAATTCACAATCTTTCTCACTCATTTTCATTATAAATTCTTTAGCTGAAGTATAAGTAATCACTTTTTCTGCAAGAAAGGCAAGGGAAGGAAGCCACTTCTCGTCTGACCACTCAGCAAGTGCCCAATTTTTCGCCTCCATGGAGCTGTTGATTTCTACTCTCTTAGGCACTTTTCTGCAGGTCAACAAGCACTCATCCACGTGGTACAGGGTCTCGCTATGATTGCGTTCTACTTCCGTAACAGAAAGGCAAACGGACGGGGTTTGAAGACTTGAACATGACAGGTTTCATATTCAGGGTTTCACTGCATAGGGGTTTCGCGGTACAAGCACGACATGACTCATACAAGCTTCATTTACAAACATCCCACAAGACTGCTGCAGCTTCCAGAGATGCTGCCAGCAGTTGGCCATGAATGAGGTGAAAAAAAATGCAGCCAATTTAGCTAAGTTGGCCAAAAGCTGCAAATTATGTGCGTTAGCAGGTCACATTTCATCTTGCTTTCGATATCGAATGCTAAGGTTTCAAGATTTACCTTCAGGAATTTGAAGATTGGAAAAATTTGGGATTGGGGACCTTACTAGCAGTAGTGCACGGCAAAATTGTGTGATCACTTAACACAACTTAAGAGGACAATGCAATTAATGCGCCTTAAAAGGGAGATGCGATAGCAGTGTATTCTGGATTGATGAAGGCGCCGACGTGCAGTTCACGGTGCGAGAGAGTGGCAGTGGAGCACGGCGCTCTCGGTCATTGGCCAGCAAAGCTGATATGTTTGTGCTACTGCAGTTTTGAAACCCGGGCTTGGCACAGTTTGGCTATGTTCCTTTTATTTCTTTATTCGGGTCTAACTGATCTCAGACAAACACAAAAAAACGTCTTACCATCAGGCTGACAAGGGCAAATAAAAAAGCAAAAATGGTGTGCGGTGCCCACAAAAACATTAGCTCAGCACGCGTAGTTGCAGCCTGTCAGCATTCTAGCGGCATATTCACAGGGACTGCTTTCATTTATTAAAATGACCCTTTAAACCATATAAGGAAAAGTGAGATTTGTGCAGCATATGTTCGTCAGCTGTTACTTTTCTACAGCGTGCTGCATCATTACGTTCTTGCCTATCTAAAGGAGACACTACTAATTTCTGAATCATTTATTGTGCTGTGGCAATATCCTATAGATGACTTAGATCACATGGGATGTCCTGTAGTTGTCTATGTTCCTCCTTATGGGTAACAACTTTGAGCTCAATAGGACCGTGGTGCCTTTATGGTCAGGGAAATGGTCACTCCCATGCCATCTGCCAGAGGCATGGCCATGATTCTTTGTGGTTGTGAACCTTCAGATGGCGGGTGCTTGGAGGTCCTGGTGTGTTCGATTCTCATCTCACCCTTTCGTACGAAAAAGCTGCCTAGTTGGCAGCTCTACCATGCTGTCTGGTCTTGTGATATCGCACAGTGTATCGCTCAGTAACACGTGAGGTTACATTCACGCTGCTTTAATCTTTCGTAAAGACATCAACCAGTTTTGGCTGCAGGATATATAATTGCTCGTTTCTGGCAAGGGCAGACAGGCAGCTGCGGACTTCTGCTTGAGGAATTCACTTTTTTAACGAAACTAAACAGTCACTTACTTAGGCACCAGAAACAAGGATATTGAAGCCCGCACGCTTTCCAATTCTTCTGAGGTTTGTGGGGGTTCTTACTAGGCCGTCAAGCCTCTTCTGAGGTCTAGGCCGCAAACACCGAGCTCCCGTGATCGCACACCACGGGCAGCCATTATCACGGCCACAAAGTGGTAATGCGAAGTATGACACAGCACAGAACGGGACTTTGCCCGGGACCAGATATTTATTGGGTCTTCCCAAAAGAACGCTGGTGATGAACTTGCTGGCAACCCTATCCTTTTGGATGGGGCCTGACAGTTAGACGGGCAAGATGGCGACAACAAAGAAGTAGAGCAGGGAGGTATTTACCTTGCGTCCTTCCGTTGTCGCGGCTCGCTGTCGGCTCCCTCCGGCTCGGCGCATCTTGCCCTTTTTTCCTTTTTCGGTCAATCAGCGTCGTGTCTGCAACGCCTAGCGGTGCGCACCTGCGCCCGGCGAGGGAAGAGAGAAACGCGGCGCTATGGAGCAGCCCGTTTGGGTTACTCATCCTCGGAAGAGAAAGAATACTTCTGTCCCCTTCATCCTCCGCGGCACGCAGCGTTTCGGAGAGATGCGCGGTTCTCCACGATCGCTACAGGTTGTGCGAGACCTGGTGGAAATATGACACAACAGCAACCTTTCTTTTCTTTTTGTAATTATTGGTTTTGCCATTCAATGCTGACCTCAACTTTTTCTGCTGTATTTCTGCCACGGGAACCATAACCTCTCGGGGGTGCCTGGCCTGCATCAGACAACCTACTTGGCTTTTTTTGGAAGCTTTTCTCCAGCCCATGCTTGCATTGTTAAAAACAGAGTGAACAACTGCTCTTTTCAAGAGTTTTGAATGTGCTTAATGAGTATGGCAGGGTGGGTTTTTGGCCTACGGGGGATGTAGTGAAGCGAAGCGAGAGATATAAAAGCCTAATAAAAGCATTAACTCGTACTTCTTGCGTTAAAGGCATCGGTTTTGAGGCAATCCACGAACACTGAATTGACATGATGAAACCGCAGCTGAAGTTCAAAGTTGTGACACTCTAAAGGCTTGGTGCACACACACCAAGCCCTTCAAAAATTTCTTTCAAGCTTATACTGTGTGAGGCAAGGAATTATCGCTAAGAATAGGGACCAGGCATGAGGCTATACAGGTCTTTCTGAATGTGAGCATTGCCACTCCATTAGACAAAAGTTCGGCCTAGCAACACTGACAGCAATTCTAGGAAGCTGATAGGGGTAATTCCGTGCTCATTCTGAAACTCCATTGCACCTTAATACTGATGTAATTGACTGAAGACATGCTCTCTGTCTGAGAAATTGTGCAATAATATCTTTTACATCACTTAAAAATCTGTTAAGCGTTGTTTTGTAATTGCATTTTAGGAACCAAATTGCATTCCATTTCATTCAGTAATAGTAATGTTGTTTACACCGAATGCACAGATGCAGATAGAAGAAGCTTCAGCAATCAGACCTGTTATACCAGCTAAAGCTAATTGATGCATATGTCTTTGCACGTAGAGGCAGCAAACGTTTCTGTCCGTGACCGTACAGGGGATGGAGGGAGCAAAGTGGAAAAAGGTGTTATAACAATCTGACGAGGCTATAGGTCTCCAAACTGTAGTAATAACAGTTGCACATTCATAGCGCGAGAGAAGTACAGTCACGAAAAAGCCACAGTAAAATAGAACAGGAACAACATGGCGTTTTTTACTAGGGCAGGAAGAGAATGAAAAGAACAAAAACTTTATTACAATACTAGGCGGTGCCTCTGTATTGCATAGGTCAGACCTTTGAAAATGATGCATATCTCTAAATTTACAGAAAATGATGCTTTCTAAGCTCTTGAAGTGATTGATTCCAGTTGGATGGTTTATATATGGAAATCATTCAATGTCTGTGGTAGTGTGTTATGTAATGATTGCAGACCATATGTCAGCTATCATTCATTTTTCCAAGTAGCACACGCATTACAGGCTGAACAGAGACTGTGGGAACCAGGAAGACATATTTTAAAGAGGTCCTAAGTATGGGACATTAAGTATGGAAATGAGGGACATTTTTGATAACTTTGAGTAATTGCTTTTGTAGCACCTTCATTTTTTGGGTGTTTTCGCTAGTCGTCAGCCCCAAATTCAGTCGCGGCAGATAGTTACCATATAGACTAGCAGCAGAATCATAAGGTTATGTGCTTAGGCACAAATTCACCATAAAAAGGATAAACGGAACAGAATGCTCTGTGCAGTGGGGTCCTCTGGGAGTCGAGTTCCCACCACCATTACTTAAAAGGGACCTGAGGCACCCCACGCTTGAATGTAGGGACTACATAATTCCGAAGCAGGCAACAATTTTTTTTTTACCTTCTCATGAGTGGTGGTTGGAACATTATTTCTCAGTGGCTTTGAAAATTTCGCCTTGAATTTTTGTAGGAATTTTTAACGTGTTTTTGAAAATGCCAGGCAGCAAAAAACTAAAATCACGCACTACACAAAGATTGGAGCCGATTTATTTTGCGCACACACCAACTTTCGTTTATTCACAACCGTGTTAAAGGAGTAGACACACCAAAATCGTTATTTGTGTTTATTTCTTTGCAGTATTTTGCACTAGACTGTGTGACTCAGAATTCGGTTATGTATTATTTATGCAGTCTAAGTAAATTACTTTCTTATGCAGTTTCAATTTCAGCGGCCGAGCAATGGCTATAATGTCACTGACACGTTTTGGTTGTGTGAGTGATGAAAACGAGTAAAAAATTGGGGGACATTTACATTCCACATTCTAGTGGAAATTAAGAAGAAGAAATGGGCATGGGCAGGACATGTAGGGCGAAGAGAGGATAACTGATGGTCGCTTAGTGTAACAAACAGGATTCCAAGGGAAGGAAAGCGTAGCTGGGGCGGCAGAAAGTTGGGTGGGCGAATGAGGTTAAGAAGTTCGCAGGGGTCAAGTGGATGCAGCTAGCACAGAACCGGGTTAAGTGGAGAAATATGGGAGAGGCCTTCGCCCTGCACTGGGTTTAGTCAGGCTGATGATGATGATGACATTCAGCCTTCAAGGGTATGACACGACGTGAATGGCGCCCATCTGTGTGTCCTTTTGTTGATGTTTGTTCACATACGTGTTACTCTGCTACTGACCACTTAATTTATTCCTCTATTATCTCTATTATGTTGTAATGGAGCCCAAAGCTACTTAATTATGTGAAAGATCTCCAGACCTAGATACTCATAGGATAGGATAGGATAGGAAATACGTTAGTTTCTCTAGGAGGGTCTTGTGCTAGTAGCGGAAGAGTTCCATCTTCCGTCTTCTCACAGGGTCGGTGCCCGTATTGCAGGGCTCCGCTGAGCTTCGCAGCTCGCTGGGCGTGCTGGATTAAACCTAGTTGGCAATCCAAATCGCCGCTGGAGAGCTGGATCTCCCACTGTTCCGCACTCGGGTCTTTACGAAAGCTGTCGTTATTTTTACATTGCCACGTGATGTGGTATAGCGAAGCTTTGCTACCACACCATGGGCAGGTGTCTCGATACTGTGACGGGTAAATTTTGCTCAGGGTATGCAGGTTAGGGAATGTTCCTGTCTGCAGTCTTCACCAGTACACGGCCTCTTGTTGTTTTAGATCCCGATGAGGCGGCGGATAGCGGATCCGTACCCCCTTATAGTAGTTAAGAATGTCGGAGTACATAGGGCCGACTCGCTCGGGTAGATCGTGCGATTGGGAGGAAGCTTGGCTCGTGTACCCTCGAGCTACCTGATCGGCGCGTTCGTTCCCCGCTATGTCGGTGTGTCCTGGCACCCAGTAGATGTTGTGTTTGACTTTTGATGGGGTCGTGCTATGGAGGAGCCTGAGGGCGGCGCGACCTATGCGGCCGTTCATGTAGTTACGGCACGCTTCTCTAGAATCTAAGAATGGTAAGGGACGTGTTGCATCGATACCCGGCTACCACCGCAAGAGCAGCGGCCAGCTCCTCCCCTTCGGTTACCGTGCATTCCCTGACTGAGGCGCTAGCTAGTTCCTTTAGGTTGGAATCAATAGCTACCGCCACTGCGCTTTTATGTGAGCTTCCTGTATACGGAGCCGCGTCCGTGTATACCGTGGTGGATCTTGTAGCTAAATTTAGTTGTACATACTTCGCCCGGGCTGCTCTACGGGCCACATGCAAGTTGGGGTCCATGTTACGGGGAAGGGAGCTAACCTTTAGCGTCTGGCGAATTGCGTCCGGTATGCTCGCAGTACGATTCTCGATTTCTGCAGTTGCACCTAGCCCCAGTCGCCTAAGAAGCGAGCGCCCCGTCGGAGTCTGCTGGAGCCTGGCTATCTGCGTGACCAGTTGGGCTTCTTTGATCTCTTCGAAGGTGTTGTGAACACCAAGAGCTAGCAGTTTTGCGTTAGAGGTGTTCATTGGTAGGTGCAGGGCTGTCTTGTAAGCTTTGCGAATGATGATATCTACACTTTCCACTTCTCCTTTGTTGAGGTTGAAATACGGGAGGGCGTAGCCTACGCGACTGAGTACCAGGCTCTGAACCAGGCGCAGGGTATCCCCCTCTCGCATACCGCTCCGCTTCTGCGACACACGCGTGATCATCCTGGCGACCTGAGTGGTCGATTGCTTGAGAAGGCCGAGCGTATGGCTGCATCGCTGATTGTTCTGAAGCCACATTCCTAAGACTCGTATCTTGTCTCGTTCGGGAAGTAGCTGTCCTTCGAGGGAGACATTGAGGGTCCCTTCTTTGTGTTTCCCTTTGTGAACTCGCAAGGGTTCGGATTTTTCTGTGGAGCAGGCGAGACCTTGTGCATGGACATATTCTTCTACGCAGGTAGCCGCTGCTTGCAGCCGTTCTTCTTTATGGCCGAGCGATCCGGAGGTAACCCAAACCGTGAAGTCGTCAGCGTACATGGCGTACTGTATGCCTTCGATCTTCTCAAGTTGTCTAGCGAGTCCGATCATAGCCACATTGAAAAGTAGTGGCGAGATGACGGACCCTTGAAGTGTGTCTTTGTTGGGGGTCGAGAATTTATCGCTGCGAAGGTCTCCGAACCCAACCGTTGCAGTTCGGTTGGAGAGAAAGGCCTTCACGTAGCTGTGAATCTTCTCGCCACAGTGGAGGTTGTCGAGTCCTTCCATTACAGCCGCGTGGCTAACGTTGTCAAAGGCCCCTTTAATATCAAGGGCCATGGCCGCGTTCTCGCCAGCGCTCGGGACATTGGTGAGGACTTCCTCTTTGAGTTGTATGAGGACGTCCTGCGTGGAGAGGTGAGCTCGGAAGCCGAACATGCTGTGGGGGTACAGGTCTTCATCCTCCATGTAATTTGGGAGCCTGCAAGTAACGGCACGCTCGTAGAGCTTGCCTAGGCAGGAGGTGAGTGAGATAGGTCGGAGGTTTTCGATCTGGAGTTTCTTACCCGGTTTTGGGATCATTACGACCTCTGCATGCTTCCACTCTTCAGGAACCGTTCCTGCGGCCCAGTGCCCGTTGAGGAAGGTTGTCAATTGGTCGACTGCCCCGTCGCTGAGGTTGCGTATGAGTGCATTATGGATCTTGTCTGCACCCGCCGCCGTGTAGCGCGTGCATACCTTTATGGCAGCAAACACTTCTTCCCTGGTGATCGGTCTGTCCAGGTGGGCGTTCGGTCTTCCCAAGTATGGTTTCGGGTATGCTGCAGGCAAGTTCGTGCCGTAGCATTTCTCTTTTACTTTATCTAACAGTTCCTTCTCCGTACCCTCGAAGGTGTGGATGAGTCTGTGGATAGCTTTCCCACTTTCGGCCCTGGTTTGGATAGGGTCGAGAAGGGTCTTGAGTATACGCCACGTTTTGGCCGTGCTGAGGGTGCCGTCCAGCGAGCTACTTAACTGCTGCCAGCTCTGCCTGGCCAGTTGGGCTGCGTACTCCTCCGCTATCTTGGTGACTTCTGCAATCTTCAGCTTGAGTTTCCTGTTAAAGCGCTGCTTCTTCCAGCGCTTGGTGAGCCCTCGGCGTGCCTCCCATAGCCTGAGGAGCCGAGGGTCCACCTCTGGTGTTTGCTCGGTGCGATCCACTTCCTGAGTGTACTGCTTCTGGATGTCTTTGAGTTGTTGACACCAATCATCTATGGAAGTAATCCCTCCTTCCAGGTCCGTGCATGCCTTGCGGAAGGCCTGCCAGTTGGTGATCTTGGCCATGCCGAGCTTGCGCTTGATGTTGGTGGCTGTTATCGTGATCTTCAAGATATAATGGTCACTGCCTAGATTCTCCAGCAGATTCTCCCACGTTGCATGGTTCGCCCCCCTGGCAAAAGTTAAGTCCGGACATGTATCCTGGCAGACAGAATTGCCAAGGCGCGTGGGTTGAGTTTCGTCTGTTAAGAGGGTACATTGGATCGCTTCCGCCGCATCCTCGACCTCTATACCTTTCTGATTATTTGTGGGGTATCCCCACTGCTGTCCGTGAGCGTTAAAGTCACCTACAATTAGCAGCGTGTTGCTTTTAGCAAGTTTGCTGGCCCCTAGAAAGAGTTTATGAAAATTCGCGTCCCGCTGGCGAGGCGGGCTATAGAGGTTTACGAGAAAGACACTCTTTTCCTTGTGCTTCTTTTTGGGAATAATTTCCGTCACTAAGTGCTCAATTTTCGTGTTGGGAATCGGGTCATGGGCTATGGTTACCATCTTTTTGCTCACCAGGGTTGCCGTGCGTCCGGTATCGTAGCACGTATATCCCCTGAGTGTCGGTGTCGTGTTAGTTTCCTGTAAAGCTATTATATCGGGTGTGGAGTCTTGCGTGAGTAGAAACTGCATTAGGAGTCCCTGTTTTTGGTGGTACCCCCTGCAGTTCCATTGCCAGATTTCTAGTGGTGTTTGTTTAGCCTCATAAAACCTCGCTTTAACCGAGCCGTACGAGTGTGCCTGCGTGGATTAGGAGTAGCATGCCGTAGTCCTCACCCAAGAGTTCTGGAAGGCTCGATTCCCATGTCATATGAGAAGCCCGTTGACAGCACCTGGCATGTCATGTGAGCTCTTGACGTCACACAGCCCGCTGACCAGTACTGAGTGCCCGGCTATGTCACGTGCCAATTATTGCCTGCCAGAGACGTGCTTGTTATTTTTCACTCACAGTGCCGATACCACACTTTCTGCAGAATGTGGACTTTACTGTCGCTTTAAAACTTAAGAACACGTATTGGTTGCTTATTCATTTTGTTGCGACTTTAGCTTCTTGACAGGCTTCCGTAAAAATTCATGCAAATTAAGATGGCTGAAGTTTTTGCGTGCCTGACATACAGGGGCGTAGCCAGGGGAAGGGCTTATGGGGCTTCAGCCCCCCCACAAAATTTGTTCGTACTGCAGAGGCACATTATTTTATGGTTTTCTTTTTTTTTTTTTTTTTTGGTAGCCTCACCATAATATATGTCATACACTGCTGACCAAAACAACCACCAGAGCCGGAAATCAATCTGGACTTTGTCTCCAGTATGTCTTTTTCACGCTCAAAAAGAGATTTCCACAGGAATAAAAAAAGCGAAAGGCGCATTGCATTTTCTGAAATTGTTCATCGGACCATACAAAGGAGACAAGCCACACTACCAAACAAGCTGACAAAGCACGCAGAGATGAAATGCGTGGAGAAATTTTTAAAAAAGCTAGAAGGGAGCATGACACCACATGCGCAGCCTGTGGCATGTTTTTAGCCGCTATATATGCTCCAGTGGAAAGTCTATCGAAGTGGTCTGCTGAGAACTGTCCTCGTCTGTTCGTAACATTTCAGTTTGTTAGAGTGCAGATGCCGCATTATAATCAGTTATAAGCACACTGGAAGGAGTGCATGTAACTATTTCATCTGCGGGGTCCGTCAGGAAGACTGTGTATTCGAACTAATGTTAATTGCATGGCTTGAAAACTGGCTATGATGAATTTTCAGTTGTGCATTTGTTAAATTAAACAAATGATTTTTGTCTGAAACAATACATCCACAGGATGCCTGATAGAATGAAAGCCCAGGAGGGTACTATTCCGTGCAAACTTTGCATCCCGGCATGCAGAATTTATCACGCACTTGAGAGCTAACAGGTTGGTGACCGGTATCTCGATATGGAGGAGGCTGAGAAGCAACGCCAGCCCCCCTCAAAAAACATCTACGCCACTGCTGACATGACCTCAACAAATTTGTGGCGTCACAGCCATCATTCGGCAGTTGACATCGAAGCCCAAAAGCACAGTGTAAAATTTTCAATAAGAGGTTATTTATTGCTTCTTTTTTTTTTTTATTTTTGTGCTATCCACATGTCTCTTCATGTTGAATAATAGGCTGAGATGATTGCATCATCCCACAGACAAAGTACTTAATGACACATTGATGTCTCTACTCCTTTGACTACGTAGCGGACCTGGACGAGCCAGGTTTGTCACAAGCGAGCTGTCATTTTTGGCTCATATAGCCCATCCGGTTACGGTTTAAGAACAATAGGGCTCATCTAAAGCAATTCTTTTGATTAGATATTGCCCTGCGGGGCTCATTTGCTTTTGCTTGACTTGAACAGAGAAGCTTGTTGCTACACAGTTGAAAATGGCAGAGCACGAGAACAGCGATATGACCAACTCAAGTGGTACTGAAGTGGTACTGTATGCTTCCCTAAGTACCACGAAATAGCCACATTTCCACGCAACACAAATTGGCATAATAAAGGTCGCTGTATGGAACGAAAACATTCCTAAATTTAAAAAATAACCATTTGGCAGCATTTCTTGATGACTGAGCAAACTGTCGACGCTCGCACAGTGTTGCTTAAAAATTGAGAGGCTGTACTTGTTGCCTTTTAAACGGGCGAGTCTTGTTCTTGTCACGCAACTGACAGCGATGAAGTATTGTGTGGCAGAGGAGAAGGAAGAGGCTTAGGTGTTTTGCCAGCTAGTAGGCCTCACCTTGTCCCACTGCCACAGCCCTGTAAATAAACGCCTCCTTTCTTAATTCACTGTAACAATATTAGTTTATTTTAGTTTTGTTCACCTGCAGAGCTAACTTATTGTTTACTATTTTTCCCTGCCTCGTCGACATCTTTGAAGTATAACTAAAACTTGCGCATTTTTTATACGGTGTGTCTAAAGCAGATTTCTTTGCAAAAATTTCATTTATATTTTCTCTTACAAACTCTCCATCTCACCATGCATTAGAACTGTTCAGAAATGCCGACTTTGTCTTCGGTGTCAAGAGTAATTTAAAATAGTAGGACTATTTATTTAACCTACACCAGCTACACTAGTGTAGCTGTTGTAGGTTAAAAAATGGCCCTAATGGTTTCATGAATACATACGGGACAATTGCTGAAGCTTCATTTCACTGTTATCTGTTTTGCATCAGGTGCTATCGAGAACCCCTTCCCTTTTATCTAAAACGATATGCAAAGCTAGCCACTCTCTCCCCTAACATTTCCCTCTCCCACTTGTGTTCGAACCACTGGAGTCATCCCTCCCCCCTCCTTATGAAGTTTAGTTTTGGACAACCACCGTTTATAACATGTGCTGCCAGCATCAGTTTAAAGAGAAGCAGCAAATTGAGGTTTTCACTGTGATGGCATGTAGATTAATGCTTGTATACTTGCTTTTTTGTACTGATGATGGTGCATGAAAGCATCGACGCAGTCGTGGTGACTGTTTGGTTTTGTTTTTTCATGGCACCCTTGCCGAGTGCAGAAGCTGCTGGGGATTAAGATGGCCACCTTCAAGATCACCATGGAGTTCCTGTGGAATGCCGACGGCAGCTGCGAGGTGCTGTGTGAGAGCACAAACGAGTTTGGCAAAAAGAACAGGTCCCTGCGTGGCAGGAAGCGGCAGAAACTTGGCCACGACGACAGTGGGGATGACGACAATGATGAGGAGGGCAGCGATGATGGTGATGAGGATCTGGACAGTGCCGGTGAAGAGAGTGACGACAGCCATGACTCCCTGGACGCCGAGAATGTGGTCGCGCATAGGCCAAAGAAAGTTGCGGTACGACAAAGGAAAGCAAAATAAATTGTTTTACATGTGAAGCATTTCTTTTTACTGTGCTTCAGCCGACACAACTAGATTTTATTAATGCACATGGCATGTCCATTGAAGCTGTTGCAGTCTTATAGGCCGCGAGGCTAAAAGTGAAAGTATTCTGAGGCAGCAGTCAAAATTCAAAATAAAATTTACAAAAATTACGAAACTCTTCGGCGACTAAAGTGGTGAAAGGCGAAAGCCTGAGTGCGGCATTCTGCTATGCATTTGTTGGGAATGTAGCGGTGAATGATGCTTCAAGTAAAGAGGGTGAATACTGTTTTACATTCCTCCCTTCCTTAATAGCATGGTGCATATGTACGCGAAGAATTCTAACAGATACTGCGCCTTTTCTATCCTGTAAATCAATTTCAAATGCCGCTGATGCCTACTATACATCTGGGTCTGCTTCTGTTTGCCATGTGGTGCGGCGCTCAAGGAAGCGGCAAATGGAAGGGCACATGGATGCTTGGATCGGACACCTGATGGCGTCAGCTTCGTATATGCATTAATCGCCTTGTGACGTCATGACCTGTTGTGTTGGTACATTGCGCGCTTCTTGTCGAACACAACCAGCATTTCATTGAACGCATTAAAGTTCAAAGGCGTTCTATAATTCGTCTACAGGAAAGGAAAAGCACAGTATCTGTCAAGGGGAATTATGAAGAGCGATCTGGGGCGTGGCGCAGTGGTAAAACGCTGAGCTGGGGACCCAAGGGATGGGGGTTTAATTCCCCGGCGGGAGACAAGGTTTATTAATTTAATTTTTAAGTATCAGAGCCTCCACTTGCAGACGACAACGATGAGCCATTAAAGGCTTTCGCCTTAAAACCTAACTGCAGTATTTAATCAGAATCATGGTTAGTGCTTGTGACGGCCCCTGGAAAGAGATGTCGCTGGTCACCACCATTCTTGGATGTATCACCTGCTGCTGTGAGCACATACATGGGGTTGGCTGTCAATATGTGGTCATTGCAACTACAAAGTTTCAATGGGTGACGTGTGTCCATCTCACCTGCAAACTTTCTATTCCAGTTCCACTTGGCTCCTTCCACATTTGCTTTCGTTGTCTTCTTACACCTTGCCCACACCTCCTCCATCTTGAATGACTCACTCAGATTGCCTCCATACCCTCCACAGGGTGTGGCATTGCCAGATCGTTCCAAATTTCCTCAGCCAACCTTGAGGGTGTTATCTGTGGTCTAACCCCAAAACGTAGTGCTGTGCCAGCTGCGGGGCAGCTAATGGTTCATCACTTTTAGCACAATGCTGTAAGGGCCCTGTGTCATAAAAAAACCCAGTGTCTCTAGCAGTGCCAGTTTTTTGTGGCCGAATGATCCAAAGGACCTCAGAAAACGGAACAAATCGGGAAAAAGCCCAAATGAAGCCAAAATTGGTGGGAAGGTTCCTGTAACATAAACAATAATGTCGAAATACAAATTGGAATTAATTATAAAAAGTATAGTGGGTCGAACCCAGGCTTTTTGTTGCTAGATGAATATGCTACACAGTCTATGAAGGCTCGTTGGTTGTCTTGTGAGAATGCATTGTGGTCTTTGACTTAGTGTCATGTCATGACATGTACTGACGGTTAATGTAATTAGCAGTATGTTGGTAATTATGCACAAATCAGCATTGCCATCAACATAAATCTCATTGTGAATAAAGGAATGTACAGACCAAAGCTTAGTCAGTTGCAGCTGGTAGCAAACAACAAGCAGGAACGGTGATGACGAGGCACGAATACTACCGCATTCCACTCTTGTGGCGGAGCTTAACCATCTCCCAATTTTTTCTGATTATGGTGGCCTGGGCTGCCAGTGATCATTATGCTTGTATTATGGTAAGTAGAGGGTCTGGTTTATTGGTTCTCGTTCCTTTTTCCTGAAATTTTAAAAATCTTGCCAGCAATTTAATGTGGCAATCCTTTGTGATCAAAAGTGACACAAACCTGCTTCCAAAGTTTTGTCAGCAATAAAAGCTGCAAGATGGTAGTTCTCGGAGCTGCTTTTTAATTAGCACAGACAAAAGACTGAAGGGGAAGTTTGCTCCTAAGAAATAGGCTGGCATGTTGCCATCCAATTGTCGCTTTCATGTCTCACTTGTACATGATGTCATATGCTTTTCACTGTACCCATGCACCGCTGTTGTGTTGAAGACCTCCATGCATTTGATAACCTGCCTAACGATCATACCTTCAAAGATGCAGTTAATAGCTTCAAGGATCTGAAAGCCACAAATTTTAACTTAACTTTAGGTAGTTTGTGGTTTTGACATTGTGGGGTCTTCTGACACCCCTAAACTAAGAAAGCACCTTTCCCATCTTCCATTTGTGTGTACAGAAAGTTCTGGTCCTTGCTGGAGGTTGAATGTGTGCACAAGTGTTTCACATATGGTGACCATTTGGGCTAATTGGTGCGAATCTAACGTGGTGCTAGTGTCACTTTAAGTTTATGAAATTGTTGTATATAGTTGTGATGTTAGAATGGCATTAACATTTTACGAACATTCGACTCAGTGTTACTTGGGCATGTTTAATTAATATTTACAGTGCAGGTGGTATTAAAACATTCCAGACTAACATACGCTTACTGAAAGTATAATTTACCTCAATTCTAGTGTTTTTTTCTCCTATATTGGGCAGTAAGAATTAACCTAGCAACTAAACCTAGCTCCATGCTGGCCAGATATCGCATATAATTCACGAATTGTTCAAAAATGTTTTTTGCAATTTACAACAAACTAGATGGATGGTGGCTTTATTCTTTGTATGGGGTGGTAGGTTGCACCACCTAGCCTATAATCCCCCTTTCCCTTGTCCTACTACCCCAAACTCCCAACCGCCCCTTCCTTATACTTGTTTCTGATCTATTTGTGCATCTTTCCCAGCAATGGCTGTCCCACAGGAACAGCCATGGTTAAGTTAGGACAGGGACTGTCTGCCTACATCAATCCCCATAGCACTTGACTTACTTTCTACCTTCCCTGCATATATCCCAGGTTTACTCCTATGTCACTCTGTTCAAGACTTTTTTTGTTCTCACAAAGGGGAGTCCCTCCCATGACAACCTGACTATGCCACCATCCAATCTTTCCTTTCCTTACGAAATCCATTCTGCAGGTCACCGATGACTAATTAGTCTGTATTAGTCACTCTCCATGGATGCAGCTAGCACACAACCGGGTTAAATATGGGAGAGGCGGCTGATGATGATGAGTCACTCTCCAGTCCTGTTGCTTTCAATATTTTCATATCTTCCTTGTGCGTCCTCTCCCGCAAATTACCAGATATAATCCTGTGCTTCCCCTCTACTCTTTTGCCTTCATGTGTCATCAGTGACCGGCACTCTGATCGGCAGCCTTGCAGTCTGCTCAGTCGGTCCCTCTTGTGCTGCAATGTTACTTGGATGTATTTAATTTTTATAATACATGACAGTGTGCACGCATACATGTAGGTCGTGTCCCTCGTGTATAATTATTGTAATAATTTTGAATGTGATTTCTGCGTGAGATTAAGAAATTATTTCCCATGGCATGCAACTTTCTTGCAACAGCCGAGCATAGTTTAATTCGGCCCCAGTCGTCCTAACAGAACGTTATATAATGTTTATGCTCCTTACACCATTGCGATTTAATTATTCCGCTACAAGATGTCAGCTTCAATGGGGCGCGGCGTGCTCCCCGCGCACTTACCTGTGGCAACTCGACTGAAAACGACGCTTTTTGCATACAGCTACAGCTTTTACTTTTCGATTTGAGCAGCAACTATACCACTGTCGAGATTACATCATTACATTCCCGCGTTTACTGTCAAAGGCGTGAAAGAAACAGGCACACTACCCTAAAAGCGGTCGCTGATGCAGCAAAATAGAAAAAAAAATTATCAAGACAGAAATAAGCGAAGACGTCAATTTTATTATTCAAAAATAAGCACCGGTGGCCTAGACGGCCTGTAGGTGGCGTCAGTAGACGGCAAGGCGGCGACAGGTGGCGCGAGGCGCAGAAGGCACGGATGAATGTACACCCGGTGATGCACTGTAATGACCACATCGTGCGGGTATATATTCATCACGGCCTCGCAGCGCTCGACATGGACTACTGTTGTGCTCGGAAGGTGGGTTGGGGAAGGGGGACGCCATTCCGCCGGCCACGCTTTATTTGTTGCTGTGGGGCTTGGCCTGGAACGACCTGCGGGAGCGGGGAAAGAGTGGCATGTCGGCATCGACGGTTAAACGGCCGGACAAAGGCGATCCAGAATGGCGGGCCTCCGGGGTCGGCGCCAGTCTGGTCGCTGTCCCCCCGCCGTCCCCATGCGCGAAAACCGGTCTTAGTCACCATCTTGAACGCTAACGGTCGTGAGCACCCGTGACGTGGAGAATACACGGGGCGCCTACTGCGCTACCGCCAACTGCAACGCCCGCGCTAGGCCTAGCTAGCCTACAATTACCCTCCCTTGCAATAACAAGTACATACATGCACCCACAGACAAACCTTACCAACCGCCGCGATTTCCTGCTGCGGACCCGCACATGCAAACTGCGGGCATGCACAGTCAAGATCGCAGATCTGACACATGGAGACAACACAAACGTTTGATGCCAGTAAAGCCACTTTATTCGAAGTTAAGCAAGGGATGAGGCGTGACGCATAAATCCACCAGGAGCGAGCAGGCACACTCGTCGCGGCAAACGTCATGGGGCACAGCCGAGATGGCCTGGTCAGCAGCCAGAAACGAAGCACCGATCGACGAAGTAGATGAAAAACGTCCGCTTCTATGGATGAGTGTGGATCTAGTCATGAGCTAGATTCACATGTACTAGAGGCACAGTCATCGATAGCAACGGGCAGCAATCCGATGATCCAGGCACGGCCGGCCAACAGCGAAGCCTCGCGTCCGTCCAAGAAAGGGTCCCGCTTCGCGATCGGGACGTCCGATGGCGACCGGCGCAGCGCACCGCACCCCGAGCAGCCACAAGTGGAAAAGACCGTGCCGGACAAAGATGGCGAGCGGGAGACGAGAAAGAAAACGTGCGGCGAGAAAGAAAAGCTGCTCGGCAGCTTTGTGGGCCAATCGCAACGAAGCTGAGCGGGAGAGGGGAGTCGCTATTGGTGGATCCAGCGGCCAATAGGAGGCGACCAGAGCGCGCGCGCGAGAACGACCGTCTGCTTCTGAGCGCCGAGCCTAACCGACGTTTTGCGGTGGAATTTTGCCTGCGGGGTTGCTTTCAAATATGCCCTCGCTTCCCCCTCGTTTTAGAAGAAAAAGAAAGTAGCCAGGTACGGCGAGGAAGGGACATCCGAGCTGACCAGCGGCGGTGCCGGCAGGTCTTGAACAATGAAATCGCAGTGCTCGCCAGTAGCTGCGCGCAAGGAGACTGCGCCATCTGGACGAAAGATCGCGAATCGACGCTGCCGTCGGCAACCGCGACAGGCGACGCGCCGCTCAAAGTACAGGAGCGCATCGGCTAGAGGACTGCAGGTAGAGGGCCGCAACGGGTCGAGTGACAGACGAACGGTCCTACAGCTCGCACTGCACTAATCGGGACCGCGGAAAGCAATGCCGGCGCGAAAAGTCGCGAAGAAGCCGGCGTGCTATGCAGTTAGCCTCGCGAGCGGGGGCAAGAAAGGATAAGGGGCCTCGGAGAGCGCCCAGCGCGAGGGTACAACGAGCGCGCCTGGGCGAACCCCTGTGTACGCGCTGAGGCCGAAGGCGCGGGCGAACTAAACCGGTTTGCGCTTTCCGAGGCGGGATGCCGCTATGCGCGCCCGCCGACGACCGCTCGCACAATGAGCGCAGCGCGTTTTGATCGAAGCTGACGACCGCCATCGACGACGAGCGCACCTGCGCTGCCGAGGGGGAGGCAGGATGCAGCACCAACGACGAGTTGCGCGCAGGCGTGAGGATGAATGTTCACCCGGTGATGATTCAGAGAAGACATCGCCCGGGTACAACATTCATCCGGACGCAAGGCACGAGCAAGGAAGCGCTTCGAGGGTCACCAAAGTATGAGCGTACAATGCAGATATTGCGGATAGCTTCCGAATATCGTTCAGTCCTTTCAACGCCGCAGTGTTCGGTAAGAAAAGGAAACCGCAAACCATGCTTGCAAGGTGGTGTTGCGAGCCCTGTACCTGTCAACAAAAATGGCGCAACAGAACAAGGACAAGCAAGTACACACACGAGCGCTTGTCCTGCCCCTGCGCTATTTTTGTTGACATGTTACCAACAAGCCCAAATTGCCGCCTTAATAGCCCTAGATCACTCTTAAAAGCGCGTTGGTGCACTCAACCACACGTATTGGATAGGTTGATGGCCGCAAACTTGCGCCGAAGACAGACCGTGGAACAAGAATGAACACTGAGAGTTTACACTAACAGCCCACATGCTCATCGCTGTATCATAGTCCAGCAATGAATCGAAAAAGAATCAACCTCATTCGGTGCTACCCTCGCAGCGTCCATCTCCTACTGTTCACTAGATACTGGATGTGGATGCTCGGGTGGCCCTGCTCTCGGTAGAGTAACGATCGAGCCTTCTCCACAAAGTCCGCAGCAAATGGAACGCGCGCAACGCAATCAAAAATAGGCTAGTGGAACCGAACTAAGACTGATAACGCTCATAAACGACACTCCCCGGGCCTTGTAAGTATTTCATTTCTTGCATATTAAAAGCTCACAAATGCTCAACTCGACTTTCGCGATCCCATCAAGCAAAACATACTCTGCGCGTCGAGCTCGGCGAAAAGTGACAGCGCGATGCACAAGTTGAAAGTCTAGAAAAAAGCACCTCACCATGATCCGCCGCTGTCCGATGATGTCTACATGCTGGCCAGGACTGTACTGCTGAGGTCTAGGGGTCGGGGGGTGGCTCGTTTTAAAACCATCTTCAAACTACGGATGACGTCCGTGATTGGCTCGTCTCCGCCCCGTTGTCGCCTTCAAGACAAGCGCACTGCGTGGAGGAGGAGAAGGGTGAGCTCAGACAAGACAACAGCATCGCGTCAGGTGACCCCCATTGATAGGAGTCTCCCCCCTCTCGGAAGCCGGTTCCCTGAACCCCAGGAGAAGATTAGGGAAGAAGGGAGGACTCACAACAGATGCCTGCTTCCGCGCCGCTATTGTCACAGCAAGGGCCCTGCAGCAGCAAACCCTTTCCCAGTAGTCTACTGACCAAAACCAGCCTGACAGGCGAAGAGAGGCGGAAATGGCTGTTTCTGGTTAAGGGGAAAATAATTTGTCGAAGAGGTCCTTGGCCTCTCACAACCCCACTGTGTAGGTCCCAGTTCTACACGAGGCTCGCACGTGCATAGCAACTCTCGCCTGCTCACTTGCAATCAAGGGGTCTTTGCCCCCGGAGTATTCGCTTTCAGGAATGCACCTCAGTGAATGTTCAAACCATCTCTCAGTCCTGGCTCTGAAAGCGTTCTCCCCAATTTTTTTACCTATGGACAGGAGCTTATGGCACAAAACCACCTTGGACATTGTCTGTTGGTTAACCCTGAGCAACGTCCGTTGTCATCTGCCGTGCCCTGCGACAAGCAACCACTATCGCAACTGGCTGCCCATCGCAGCTGAAGAAACAAACAACTTTCGACAATCTTTACAAACGAGGCTGCAAAGGCCGCATTGTTAGCAACTCCATTATCGCCACACAGATATTCCTTCGCTGCCGAAACACAAGAAAGCCAGCCCCGGACAGCACTTTTTGAAAGCTGAGCATCGGGGCTTCGCTCAGTTTCGAGTATTGACGTGTCATCGCGCTTTTTTTTTTCTACAACTTTCTATCGCGTCTTCAGCAATAGCTCGTTTCCTGCATCGCTATCTGAGAAATATGGCTTGCTTTGAAAACGTGCTCGCTGCTTTTGGGGTTGAGCATAGGCCTCACAAAAACTCGAAACCGAAAGAGCGTGCCTTACACACGTGTGTATGGATCTATGGACAGCCAATTATAGAAGGAAAATAACCAGAATAATTAATAACGTACACGGCATACGCCCCGAAAATAAATTAAAGCACGCTTTTCCTGCTTCGGGAGTAGGATATCGTTTACCACTCAGTTTGCTTTCAGGCTTCTACAGTATTATGATTGTGTTTTGAATGATAAACTTCTTGTGTGGTTTTATTTGGTGTTCTTATTTTTCGTCGTGTCATGCTTCATTTTGCTTTCGTGCCTAAATACGTCTTAATTTAGGCACTTCGCGGACGCGTGATGTTCTCTGCTGTCTTGCACTTCACTCTTGCACACTTCACAAGTTACACTTCACTCTTTTATTTCCTCCTCAGTTAACGTTTCTACAGTTTTGTGCATTCCAGTACCAAGACTTACCGTTGCTTCTGCGAACTTGAAATACGATTCTTTTATTGATGAAGTAAGGATGATAAATTAATTGCACATGCATTAAAGTCCTCTAAGAGCTGGTCAGGTTATGCTTAGCTATATTAGGATACAGCAAAAAAAAAAAGAAAAAAAAAAAGCAGTTGCTAACAATAGGCGTGATACCCATGCATAATACTCCACTGAAAAGTAAACAGAATCAGTTTTTAATGCTTTACCATACCAACATACCAATCAAGCCAGGGGCATCAAAATTGTTGAGCTTTCAATTTGTTCTGACAGATAGCTTTTTATTTGAGTAACCAGAAAAGCACTAACAACGGACTACTTTCTGTCGCGGAGGAGTCGTGCGTGTATTGATAATGGCTACGCATTGCAAAACTCAGTCATTCAGTTTCCGTGTCCAGGAAACAAACCTTCAGCACGACGACGCACAACGTCGTAGCGGCAGAAGTTTGACAAAACGCTTTTTCAAGCGAGCAGCACCCCTTCGCGATTGCAAAGTGGGGAGGATGAATGGTAACTGCGAAGCAATGGCTCGGCAGTGCCTCTCTTCATCACACCAGCAACAGGCTGCAGGAAAGCAAGTTTGACCCACTGAACGAAGGCTGTTCACGCTGTTCAGGGAAGTGGCCTGCTTTCCGGTTCCGTAAAAGGTACTGGACAAAAATGCGGAGCCAATAACAAAAGTGAGAAGGTATGCTAGAAATGCTGGTTGTATGAATGTGGAAATCACCCTCCCCAAGGAAGCCATTTTAGACACTCGCCTCTACCCCCCCCCCCCCTTTTTTTGCTACACTCGATAGCCTTTCTCCATCCCTTTTCATTCTTTCTGGTTAACATCCCTGCCTTCCGCCCTCCTTTTCTCCTTTTCCTTTTCATTCTAACCCGAATTCGCTTTGCCTTTCTCTTCCCACGAAACGCGGCAGGGACAAACGTACGTATCCTGTCACGGCGAGTGCCGTAGAAAGATATACGTCGTAAGCTTTCCCGCAGCAGCAGCAAGAGTGAGGGGGGTGGGGGGGGGGGGGGGAAGTCTCGCGTCGATGCGAATGCGCAAATGCCTGATTGAATTTCACACGCGAGAAGTGAAAACGCCTGGATAATAAACGCCCACGAAGAGTGAGACAAACATATTATGCGTAATTCCTTCAAACATCTGCATTTTAAGTGGGTACTTGTGTGGGGAAAAAAGGTTGGGCCGAAAGCTTTCTTATGAACCTTTTCCGGGAATAAAAAAAAAATTAATTGATTTCGTTTGAGTCGAACCAGAGCTTTTCACTGATATCTCTTTTGCTAGAGCTTCTGATTTGCTCTGGGAAACTTTTCCAGTTGAAGTAGCTCTTCCTATTTGCGACTTGGAGGAAAAGAAATTGATTATAAGGTCGTCCTTGGTGACTGACATTGTGAGACATACTCTCACTGCAAGCTTTCGAATTAGTTGATCTATTAATGACCAGCTATATTAGAGAAAATTGCAGAGGTCTAACGCGTCGAAAACCTAGCAAACATGCGACAGTCGCATTAGTTTGGTGTAGTTTATCTTGGATGGAAATGGAGTCGCTGTATACTATCGCCATCACCTGCTGGAGGCGTGCTAGTGAAGACTGTGTCGTTTGCTGCCAAAGTTATCAGAAGTGTGTTACGTGTCACAGAAAAAAATAATAATAATAAGGATCCTTCAAAACGTTCCGCAAACCTACTACACGATACTGCTTTAATTCTTAAAGTATACTATAGTTCAAATGACTAAGTTTTACGACTACTGCTAGACAAAAAAGTATAAACGAGGTATCAAACAATTTATCTCTCCTTTCTCAATTAATTATGCTAGAAAACGAGATTAAATATACATCGCAAAAATTTTTGAGCTGTGTAGCGGGAAAATTTCCAGCACTTGGTAAGGTGTACAAGCATTAGCAAATAGACTTCTCGACAGCCTTGCACCAAGCAATATTGTTCAATATGCTGCACGCTTGAAACTGTAGGGTTTGACTTGAACTAGCCTTCTTGTTTTGTTACTTGTTTAGGCTGCTTCTTTCTTTCTGCTTCTCATTATTGTGTGCTTATTCCTGCTCGTTTTCACTGTGGTCTTGTTGGTATGCTGATCACTGCAAACTTAGAAGAGGTTCATCATCTGTTTCTTTTTTTACTTGCGTTGAGATGCGGTGTGATGTCCTTTGTCAGACTACGGCATTGCTGCCAAAATGGGGAGCTTGCTTTGCCAACTGTCAAACGTGAGCTTTTACTGCAGGCCTCCGCCATCATTTGTACCATGAGGGCAAAATAAATTGATTTGTCTTGAATTAAATCTCTAAAACGGAACTGTCCTCATCCTTCCCTATCCTCCCTACCGGTTCTCAGTGCTTGCTGTCGCAGCTCAGTTCTCCCCATGGCTGACCAAACAAGCGCCTCCTTCGAAAGGGGCTCCCCGTCGCTCCGTGCGGAAGGTCGTTGGCCTCGATGGACGCTGTCCTACAGGGAAGGGGAGACAAAAGCAAGGCGCCTGCCGCGACCGCCCACTCCGCCTCCCTGGAGCGTCTTTTTGCGCTCGAGTTTCCTTTTTATTATTATTATTTTATTTTATTTTTTTGTTTGAGACTCAAATATCTTTGCTCGTTCGCGTTTCGAACGAGACGGTGGACACCACTCAGCGGGCCGGCGGGCGGAAGAAGCGCTCAGGTGCATCGATACTTCGGAGTTCCGAGATTCTCAGCCACGCACGCTTCACTGAGAACGGGCTCTTTACGCGATAGAAGTCTCGGTGTGCTGCTTTAACCGAAGCCGAACCTGTTCGTTAGTGGGAGTCCAATAAACGCATGGGCGTTCATCAGCCCCGAGAAGCATCTAGTCGCTGCCAGTGTGCGTTTGTGAAGAAGGCGCTTGTAGACTGCGCATCATGATCACACGCATGTTGCACACCGGCGTTCACTTCTCTGGGGCCAGCCTTTCACCGCCCAACGGAGCCTTCGGCCTTGACCTCACGAGTGGGGGTCGAGAGGCTGCGGACAAAAGTAAACGGAGCACGCAATTTCCTTCTAAAATGTTTCACGCGTTGGATAACTTAAACTGGCTTGTCGTGGTATGTGCGAACAGGTAGTAGACGCCAGTGACCCTTCACTTGGACAAATATTGTTTTCTTATCTCCATTGTAGAACGCGTGATTTTAATTTGAACGGAAAAGAGTGCTCCGTTTACTTATGTCAGCACCTGTACTTCTACACCTCATTTAGCTTTTTGTATTTTTGAAAGTAATGTGCGAAGCTCCCCCTGCCCTTTCTTTCTGACACTGCTCTCTCTGCTTCTCTTCGCTATCCTCTTCCTGTCCATTTTTTTTTTTTTTTGATTGCCGCGGCCAGCAACATTCTTTTCTCTCCTTTTCGCTTATTATTTTAATAACCCGCCGCCACGACCCTACAGTTTGAGAGGAGGGTTTCAAGGAAGAGTCGGAAACGTGTCAGAAGTAGTTCACTAGCGATTTCGTACCACAATCTACCGCAATTTTTATGTGTGCTGCTTTCAGTATGGTGTCGTACCACTTCGCTTCCAGTTTACTACCCATCTGCTAGTCAAGCTGGGGGATAGTTACGTTAGGGATTCGAATTGACGTGTTCACCTACCATTGTATGCAGCCACCTACCAGCGTCCACCTGTGGCCGCTTTCTTCATGAATAAATTGATACATGGATACGGTTAACCCTTCGAATCAGGCGGCGGCGCGTTAGCCGAGACTGCTAACATATTTCCACTTATTCTTGCCTTTATTTCAGCAACCAATTAAGCTGTATTTTGGCTATTTCTACGCATCAAGTCTATTTCCCCTCCATAATCCTTAAGCCAAACCTCATATAGTAGGTGCAACGCCATCTAGCGAAGTCGTGGAACCTCGGGCTTGGCCGTGAAAGGGCCCGAGTCTTCACGGTGATGAGTTTTATGTCAACCCCGTTTGAAAAGCGTGCAGTAGCTCGTTTCCTATTCTCATCACGAGTGTTGCGCACTGTGCGTAGGATAAGCCTGGCTAGAATATCTAACCCGTCGCTCCACTGTTCGCTCTCTATCATCCTCAACAAGTGAATTGATCTCAGGGTGCGTCAGTGAACGCTCACACTTTTCCGTTGACATGGCATTGAGCGTAGTGTGCGGGTGGCCACCCTTCCATAGCTATCTCTGGCGCCTATCTGCAGACACAATTATTTCTAGCATTGGAAAAATGCGAAAACATTAGCGTTGGTGCGACGTTGGTGGCTCCTATATAATCGGCGCCTCTCTATATCTACTTATCTACATGGCATGACTCCACACTTTTTGTTTCATGACTCATGACATACATTTTTATGCCACATGAATATGATTCGTTGATTATACAGCACTCGCTGATTTGCGATGACGCCACGAGGGGACCGACTTCCAGCGACCCATTTTGGGGACACTTGCGGTGCCAATGTAGCCCACTAATGCTTTCGCATTAATTGACATAAAGCATCAAAACTACTGCTCGCTCACCTTTCTTTGAAATTGCAAAAAAAAAAAATAATAATAAAGATAATGAACAACAGAGAGTGGCAAAACTGGACAATAGAGCTTGCGCTGCATTGCACCTCGCCCAGCGCCAACCCGCGATGAACTCGGGGCCACTTACGTTAGCTTTGTTTTTTGTCTTAATTGAATAAAGTTTATTCACTCACTCACTCACGTCAGTCATTACATCTGTCGTCGCTTCCTGCGTCCAATAAGGATTTTGATGCAACAAACGCGCTCGCTGACAATTTATGCTCCTAGACTGCCGGCCTTTTCTTTTTTTTTTTTTTTTCTCCTTTCCCGCGGCTTGCTACTGTATCAGTTTTTAGTGCGCGGGAAGTCGAGCGTGGTTTTCCCTTCCGTAACTGTATTGTTCATACTTCTATATCTTTTTTTTTTTTGTGTGTGTGTGTGTGTGTGCTGGAACGTTCTGCTCAGCTGCGGGAATCAGCAGGCCGATTTCCGCTTGATGCGACAGCTGCTGTTTCCACCTGCTCCGGACGCATCGCCAACCTGGGTCATGGCCGGATTTTCGGCAGAGCTCCGTTTGACAGCCAACCAAAAAATATCGGACATTGAGGCGATCAACCAAATCAGCGATTCTCACCGTGTAGAAAACGCGATCAAAATCTTGGTGTGAGCTACTCGGTGGTGCATCTTACACATATGCAGCGCTCAAAAACAGAGACAGAAGAGGAAGAGACTAAAAGTCTTGCGCCAGTCCTGCTGTTCGTGTTTTCTTCTTCTGTCCCTGTATTTTGGACTGGATTACGTAAGAGAACGTGAGCACATGGCTTACACTTGTTCCTAGAAGGGTTGCGATTTCTTGGACTCCGCTCAGCTCCTTTGTGGCAAGTATGACCGCCAGCTGTGTTTTCATTAGAGGCGCCAAGCTTGTTTTTTTTTTTTTTATAGTCTTTTCTTCTTTTTCTTCCCCCCTTTCAAGAAGCCACCGTGAACCAACTGAAACATATGCTGAACGATATAACAAACGCTTACTAATGTTTTGACTGGGGTACAGTATTCATCGGAAGATGAATGGTTGCCGAGATCAATTCAAACCACACACACAAAAAAAAAATAATAAAAAAAGAACTTCCAGAAGAAAAGCCGTAGACCGTGCAGGTTCCGCCCGCGTCACGTGACGCTTTCAGTTCGTGACGTATGCCTACTCATCGCCCTTGGCAAAGAGAAACGTCGCGGCCTTTCGTTAAGCTTCGGCCAGATATGCCATCTCACTCGTGATGGGCTCATGCTGGCAAAGCCTGAAGCGGGAAAAGGACAGGGACGTGAGAGAAACACGGAACAAATAACTAACTTCCAAATCGTGTTTGCTTAAAACAAGAAAGCATATATATATATATATATATATATATATATATATATATATATATATATATATATACAGAAAAAAGCGCAAAAAAGAGGATAAGATGAGAGTCATCGCACGCTCATGTCATGGCCATCGCGAACGCGATTTCCTTTCCCAACGCACAGTGTCTTCTTCATGAAGCGCTTCTCAGTCCTGTAGCTGAACTTTTCCAGCTTCCGGGTATCCCGAATCGGACGATCAGACTGCGCGATACCATGCGCAGCCGTTAACCAGTTCGTCCTCCTGCTCGTGGAGTGCACGTACCAAGTGGTACGCTGCGCGGCTAGCGCGGCCGCATACAGCAGCAGGGTTCCGGGCCTCCATCAAGTAACTGCAAATGTGCGGAAGGAGGTCTGGTTCCACTTGCAGAGGAAACGTCGCATTCTCAGAGATCGGTGGTTCTCGAAGATTCTCGGTGGTTGGTGTCAGCTGTCTGTGATCTTTCGGTTACTGGTGGAACACCTTCTGTGTCGATATGACTCTATCACAGGGAACGGTCACGCTTGGTGACACCTGTTGTGTGATCATGAAGGTCCGCTTCGTTAGCTCAATGCCACGATGGCGCTGCAGGCCGTCTTCTCATCTGTAATGTACAGGTTAGCCATGCAGGCGGTGAAATTAAAGGTGCAAGCATGGGTTGAAAGTAACAAGATACTCGGAGAACTTCAGAACGGCTTTAGAAATGGTAGGCGCTTAGATGATTGCCTGTTCGTGCTTACCCAATGCATCGAAATGTCTAGAGTGGAAAATAGACCTTTGTATTTGGCCTTCCTGGACATAAACGGGGCGTACGACAACGTAAGCAGGGAACTCCTGTGGAACATATTAAAAGAAGAAGGTAGCGGTTATGAGATAATAGAGTTCCTACAGGAAATATACCGGGATAACAAAGTAGAAATTACGTGGGAAGGGATAAGAAGTACGGAGGATGTCAAAGTATGCAAAGGATTAAGACAAGGCTGTCCTCTATCATCGGTGCTGTTCATGCTTTATATGATAAACCTGGAACGGAGGATACAAGACAGTAACCTAGGTTTTAACCTGTCATACAGGTTAGGTGGAAAGGCGGTAGAGCAGCGCCACCTCGGTTTGATGTATGCAGACGATGTTGTGCTGCTAGCTGAGAGTCTGGAAGAATTGCAAACTCTAGTTAAGTATTGCGGAGACGAAGGGGACGCTCTAGGCTTCAGTTTCAGCGCAGTTAAGTCGGGTCTGATGATTTTCAACGGCTCAACTGATCAGGGTCTTAAAATTCAAGGCCTTGAAATACCTAGAGTAGCAGAATATAAATATTTGGGGGTATGGGTAAACGAAGGATTGGCATACATTGGAAAGCATGAGCAATCACTTAAGGCCAAAGGGCGAAGGAATGCCGGGATAATGAAGCATAAGGCATTGTGGGGATACAATAGGTATGAGGTATTGAGGGGTATTTGGAAAGGAATTATGGTGCCCGGACTTACTTTCGGAAATGCGGTTTTGTGCCTAAATTAAGAGGTACAGTCGACATTAGAAACAAATCAGAGATCCGTTGGACGATTAGCACTAGGTGCCCACGGCAAAACTACAAATGAGGCGGTACAGGGAGATATGGGCTGGGCATCTTTCGAAGTACGGGAAGCTCAGAGTAAAATATTATATGAGGAACGCCTGAGGAAATTGGACAGTAACAGATGGGCAGCTAAGGTATTTAAATACCTGTACCTAAAAAGCGTTGACTCACAATGGAGGAAAAGAACTAGGAAACTAACTGTATGTTAATAACAAGGACGGAGAAATAAAGAGCATTAAGCAACAGGTGAAAAACACAGAAGGTAAAACTTGGATAAATTCGATGAAAAAAAAAAACAGAGTGTGGAATTATACCGAAAGTGGAAAATGCAGATCAGGAAGGAAGATTTCTTTGATAACTCAAGAGGCAGTGCCCTACTTTTTGAAGCTAGATCAGGGTGCCTTAGAACACGCAGCTACAAAAAGAAGTTTAACAATGGAGATGACGCATGTGCTGTATGTGGAAACTCCAGTGAAACAATTGACCATATTATACTCGAATGCAATGGTATCCATCCGGAAGTTGATGCAGGCGCAATCACTGTTCCTGAAGCTCTGGGGTTTAGAGATAACAGTGGCCGGGTGAATAAACCGGCGGTAGAAACTAGCAAAAAACGGCTGGAAGATTGGTGGCTTAAAAGCAGAGAAGTGACATAATGTTAGTAATGTAGGAGCAAAATTTAATAAATAGAATGATGGTTTAGTTAACAATTCTAAATCAATAATTAAGATATACGGAGAAAAATGAGCATGATAGCTACTGCTACCACCCCGTTTCAAAGGGGACGCTCCTATATTCCATCCATCCTAAAATCCATCCATCCCAGCATCTGATACAGCCCACTCCACTCCTGAGGGGGCATCGCGCGGCGGCCCCCTTACCCGGGCAGGGCCCTGACCTCGAACAAAAACCGCTCCCCCAGACCCCACTTGCCAAAGGAAGGGGGGGGGGGGGGGGGGGCTGCCGGAGGTGTTGAAAGGATGATGATGGGCTGATGAATTATATGTGAGACTCTGGCCACGGCACTTTAGGGTGCCAAGTCCCCATTCCCATCTGACAACGGCGGCTGCATGCTTGCGAATAAAACCTGTTTCGATTATTTCACGTATGCATGGATTCCTGCCCTTGCCTCAACAGTGCACTCCCCGAACAATGGCTTGCAGGTTGTTTTAGGGCAGTCATAGCACCACTGCAAGCCATTGTTCGGGAAGTGCACTGTTGAGGCAAGGGCAGGAATCCATGCATACGTGAAATTATCACGGCACATTGATTCGCAAGAATGCACCTGTGTGCGTCGGAACTTCGTCGATGTATTATAATCAAGAAAGGAAATCGCGTTCCTCGATGGCCATGACCTGAGCGTGCGATGATTCTCATCTTATTTTTACTTTTTGTGCCTGTCTCACGTCCCTGTCGTTTTTTTTGTTGTTTTTTTATTTTTTACCTTCAGACTTCTCCAATATGAGCAAACTCCACCAACTAGTCCAAGAAACAGCTTTGCTGAACTTATTTCGTGATGAGCGCGCTTTGACCTCGTGCGCCCATGACAATCAGTAAGTCAAAGATAGTCGGAAATAATGGGGTCATCTTTTCGGATGGTCCCTGTTGTTAAGATAGCCCTTGCTAAGCGCTACGCGTTGAGATAGAAGGGGGGGGGGGGGGGGGGGGAGGGTTGGATTTGCCGGCGATGATAGCCTGTGAGTCGGTTTCTGCGATATGTTTGCCTCAGAAATGGAGTTTTGACTAGGAAACCGGAGACTGGTTCCCTGCTCTCTAGTTTAATGAGTTCGCCCTTTTTTTATAAATAATTTACAAAGCTGCCCGTCTTTTTATGATATCGCTGTTGTGCATTTCTCCTCGCTATCCTCTTTCTGTTCCTTTGTTTTTTTTTTTTTTTTTTTTTTGCCTGCCGCAGTTCGGGTGCTTCAGATATTCAGAGCAATTGCCGCGGCAGGTAATATTCCTTTCCTTCTCTTTTTGTTTGCTTTATTTATTAAACTATTATAACTACCCAACGCATGTCTCCCCATGAAACATTTTGGTTCTATTTTTCTATTTAATGTGCTTTCAAAAACTTTGTGATGTTAAATGAAAATAAATAATGTTTTACAGAAAAGCTATCGAGGATGCACATAAATATGCGAAAGCACTGCCTGAATCCAGCCTTCCCTCGTTTCCGTTTCGTAGGATCTCCAAGGAAAACGATCTAATTTTATCTTCGGCACCTTGCCTGTAGTGTTTTTATAGCAGTTATGACATTAGTAAACACAGCAATAGGTCGAGCTTACTCATAATTAGCAGAGTTTATTTTCGCTTTCGGCGGTAACACCTTGCCGCTCGCCTCGCTGACGCGCGCTCCCCAAACTGCAGCGCACGAAGCCTGTATACACGCACGCTTGACGTGCTGCCAGTCGGACGTCGTCATCACCGTCGTCGTTGTCCCTCGTAACCTGTTCCCCGTAACGGTATGGTTATCACTCGTTTACGACCAAAATGCACCAAAACACGCTCGAAATGGTCCCCTGGCGGCTTCCTTGAGAAACTCGTTGCAGGTCGTGTCAAACGGAGACGACGCCTTTGAAGTGAAACTGCAAGTTGTTCCGAGTCGGTCGTGTGACAGGAGTCAAGGAGATAGAAGCGCTGATGATAAGCGTCGATACGCTTGGTTAGAGCTCCACCTTGCCATCCGCATTCCCGGTAACGGCAAGTCACGTTTGCTCCGTCAGTAGGATCCAGAGAGTTCTTTTCGCTGATACACCGATCTGTTTAGCCGAAGTAAACTTTTTAACAAGTAAGCCGAATCTCGTGCACAACACTTGTAGCACGTGTAATGTAGCAGTTTTCATTCCGTGTCGTATACACAGCAGAACCAGTTCTGCCTCGCGCAACACGTGAACAAAGGCTTGGCGGTTTGCATGGACCTGAAAAGGCTGCGTTGACGCCCTGCCTCACAGCGATATTTTTGATGTTGTTACTGGGAAAACGTCTTTTGAATCTTTATTTCAGTAATGTCCTGCGCATGCGCGAAGCCTCCTTGTTCACAGTAACGACCTTTGGTTCCCAAGGGCCTTTATAATTACGTGTTTATTTCTGAAACAACAAACCGAAAAGTAAGGGCTTACGAAGACGGTGTTGGCATACCCCCGACACCCCCCTAGCGACGACATCAGACATGTCACGGATTCCAAGAGGAATTGAAAAGGATGTGAAAAGCAACCGAACGTAAATAAAACAGCACAGAAATTCCACTACCTTGAGGGTAACTTGTTTTCCTTCTTTTGCAAAGATCTTACATTCTGTAGCGCTGAAACCCAGGGGCCAATCTACGGTGAGGCAACAAAGCAAGAGGCCTGGCCCTCAGCGACGAATTGGTTTGGTTTGGTTTGGTTTTGGGGTTTAACGTCCCAAAGCGACTCAGGCTATGAGAGACTCTGTAGTGGAGGAGTCCGGAAATTTCGGCCACCTGGGGTTCTTTAACGTGCACTGACATCGCACAGAACACGGGCGCCTAGCTTTTCGCCTCCATCGAAAAGCGGCCGCCGAGGCCGGGATTCGATCCCGCGTCCTTGGGCACAGTGGTCGAGTGCCCTAACCACTGCGCCACCCCGGCGGGGTCCAGTGACGAATTATCCATATGGGACGTTCATCCTTTAATGAAAACGTTCATGAAAATTATTATTATGCAATTATAGAATGGATGTGAACCATATATTTAGATCATTTCAGTGGTTATAAAATTTGATCGCTGTCATGTTTTTAGATTGCATAACTCTACTCTTCGCACTGAAACTCCCAAGGCCATTCACTTGCGCGCTTGACCTTGAGCCTCCGAAGCGGGTCTAGCGCGAGCGCTCCTACCCACGCCAATGCAGGCTTCGTCTTCCTCGTCCGTAGCACTACCCGGTGTCACCGACGAGACCGATGCAGAGAGCGGCAAAGAACGAGAGCTTCGTGTATAAAAGAAATGTTGACATGACCATGTGGGCATGTAGCCATGCTTACCAGAGCGTACGAACCTGAGTTTTCTTCTTCACACGCGCGCATATATACCAGTTTTTCATGGCTAAATGCGCTAAGCCGCCTCACCGAAGCGGTCGCAGTTATCACCAGAGCGATGGAGCCGGCAACGTACATGAAAGTTGCGGTAAACACGGATGATTTTGAGGCTCCTACACTGTTGTGAGACGCCCATTTCCATTATACGTGTGCCCGGCGAGCTGCTGGATCGACTGCATCTTATTTGGTCAATGGGTGACGGCGGGAGTTTTTAAATGTGGTGTCAGTTTTGGACACCACGAACGTTCGGCAACACGAAAGTAAGGTAAAGCATATCGCGCTCCTACCCACATAAGCCGCATTGTCGCAATAACCGTAGTTATCGCGCCTACGCTGCAGCGGTGCTAATACTACAGTAGCCTACAAGCCTCCCTCAGCGCGGCAAAGTCCACTTGCAAGGCCTCGCGCTGCGCCTTGTGGTTCCCTGCTGCCAATCATTCTTTTTCGCCCGTGCTTTCACGTCGCGCGAATCGACTGAGAAGCGGAAAACGATCGCCGGTCACCCCTTCCGCCGTCGTCCCGGAACAGCGCGGCGTCGGAGACCACAAATCTCGCCTCGGTTCCAACGCCTGTGGACGCGGGGAGCGCTGAGCTTCAACGCACTAAAAGATGGCGCGACTGACGCAACTGGCATGATCAAATGATTACTGCTAGCAATTTTAATCCAGCAAACTGTTTTATTGCGTATGCACTTTAGTTTATGCACTGCAATGTATACTCGAAGAAACGTATAACTTTATTGACTTCCTTTTTGTTGTGTTTTATTTTTTAATGACGCCACCAGGCACTTCCGTTGCTGCAGTTTTCAGGGAATGGAAATAGGCTGCGGTGTCCCATGCTGTTTGCAACTGCGAATATGCGAGATTCGGTATCTTATTTCGAGACTTGCAACGTGACTCAAGATTGGACTTCTGTTTGCAAGACTCCTCGAGTCAGCATTTCTGCATCGCAGAAACCCCCCTTCGGTGGGACTGTTGGCCCGTCCTTGGACCGGAAATTGAGTGCAACACCATAGAGACTACCAAATCAGAATTATATGTCATCAGCGGAGCTGATCTCAGTGACAGGAGGAACAAGAATGCCATGCTAACTGGTTAGGATGATTGCCTTTTTATCCACCATTGTCACCCCCCTCTAGGAAGTAGCATCCACGTGCTGCGGTGCACAAAGCTTGGTACTGCATATCCGGAAGGAGAAAACAGGGTGGTCCCAGAAATGCAAGTGAAGAGGGGCAGGAGCTCAAGAGCATGTGCTAAGAAGAACGAAAAAGACGGAGGGGACCATATGCCAGTGTCATTCTTGTGCGGTGACATGACGCGAGGAGAGAAGTCATATCGAGTTTTCACATTCACGTCAAAACAACAGCCGAAAAGCCAGTAACACGTTTAAGTTCAACAATAAATAGGAACCTGCACACCTCTGTTGAATAATGGATGCCAGTCTGCCTTTTGACTGATTTATTTTTCATTGTTGGGAACATTTTTTAAATCCGGCCATGTCCATGATGTGCAGCGACTTCTGACAAAAAAGGAGTGAAGCATCAGTCAGGTGCATGGCACAGACAACCGTCTTTCAGGGATATTCCTGTGTTCGCTTTAGGCAATTTTAGGCAGTTCCGGCACACCTGTCACCGAAGCAACCTGTCATCGAAGCAACCTGCACCTGCGAGACAGGTGTTACATGAGAATGCAAGCATACTGTGGCTGTGGTAGTTTTCTTTCTTTAGGTGGAACGACACACAAAACCCGTCGCCCTCAAACGTGGCGGAAGACTGGCTGTGGAATAGGTATACAGTCGGGGACAAAAGTTACGCGGTACGAAATCAGGGATAATTCTGCGTTGCCTCCCTGGTTAGTTCTGCTGAAATCTTTTCTGTGAATGAAGTGGGCATGTTGTGTCCCTGTGTTAATAGAGAGTTTTAGAATACGGGCATTCAAGCGGTTGGGGGAATAGGGTAATTGCGGTGCAATAATGCGCACGCGCAGAATGCTGCGATGAATGGGCGAGGGGTGCGGTAATCACTCTGAGCGTGCGCACTCTCGCCCCGCTATTATCGTATTCCCTTACCGATAGGGTCCCCCTATTCTAAAGCTCTCATAGTTTTTCATTCGCCCTTGTTGCACAACCACAAAGAAATAATTTTTCTCTACGAACGCGTCCTGTACATTTTTGTCCACACCTGTGCAATGGTATTAAAGAAAGGATATACACCACGCCATTTTTGAAGCTGTCAACGCATTTCCTGATAAACAAACAAACAAAAATGAACAAAGAAAAACGCAAGCAGCGACATAAAAGGATTCCGAAGGTGGACTGGACCAGTCTTTCGCTTTTACTTGAAAAAAGCCTCACACAGAAAGTTATTTAGAGATTTGCCCGAACAGCTAAATGTTTAGTTGTTCGCAACCTTAACAGAATAGTAAAAGCCCAGGTTTCTATCTCAGTAAATTTAGCTTCGCGACAGCCGCGGCAAACTAGTTGAATACAATGTAGGCGTCGTTCGGCAGGCCAAGCCATCATGTTGCGGGCCAAGAATTTTCGCGCTGATCATCATTACGCATGACCTCTATATTTTATTTTATTTTGCTACTTTTCCCTATGCATTTGCTTGGAGATGTTCATTCTAAAATTAATATTTCGCAAAATGAATTTCGTGGGAGAAAACAAAGGAACATATGTACAGAGACCTTAGAAAATCCTGCTGCCCAATGCGGTAACACTCCGCTTGTGGCGCGACTTCTAACTTTTTGAAGTTAAACTGGCGACCCGCTATAAAGGGTGGGCCGTCACCACCATCACCATCGTCGCTACGGATCTAGGGTGCCTCGATGACACGTCGTACAGAAAATGACAAGGAAGGAATATCTGTCGCAATGTCCATAGGCGCGAATGAGTAACGCGCTACCTGATTTACTCTTCCTTTGATGCTTTACCGCTGGATACGAAACAAGTAATGCCAGACTGCAGCCGATGTGCCGGAAAAGCCTCGCGACCAGCCGCCAAGTGAAGCCCTATCGGTAGCAGCGCAAAAAAGGCGAATTCGGAAGCGTATTACTAACTCGCTGATGAGAGCGCTGTACTCGCGGAGCCAGCAGTGATTTTTTAAACCTCGCGCGCTTTCGTTTTTCCTAAATAAAAATGGCTACCCTAAAGCGACCTCGTCGAAAACACATGGCTCGGACTATTTTTAGAGCGAAATTTAAACTCTAATTATCTAATGTCAACTGATTACTCAAGTCGGCGGAACGAAAAAAAAAAAAAAGAAACACCAGTGGGTACTTTATATGGCTCCTAAAAACGCTAACAGGGCGGGCATTTTTTAGAGATTGAAAAAAAAAGAGACACACGTGAGGCTTTATTTATTGCGAATAAATAAAGGGGGGGGGGGGGGGGGGGGGGGGGGGGGGGTTCTGAAGGGGCTCTACAACTTTTCAAATCACATTTATACTCTGAAGTCAATATTTGTAACACGTATTAAGCGCGAAACAAAGATTGCCTGTGGTACGCAAGACGGCTGGCAACTCTGTGCAATTAGTTTCCCTGTCCTATTTCAAATGTTTGATTTTTTAACACCGTCGGGCTAAATTTAGTTTGGACAGACATTTATTAACGCTTCGGCCTGAGTCAACAGTCAGTGAGCTCAGGGAAAGTATAACTTTGTCGTTTAATTTCTGCTGTCGACGTGTATTAGTACTGCAATCATTTTGCGGCCGAAGGTCGGAACCTATAGTTCACATTAACTGTATCAATTTAAGCGACCCCCCCCCCCCCCCTCCCCCCTCTCTTTTTTTTTTGTTTTTACAAGCGCTTTGGACAAGACACCGTGGTTTATCGAGGGACAATTTTCACTTATAAAGACGCTTTCTGAACGTTTGCTGATTCAAATTAATCTATAACATGCATCACAGCAGATGCTGATTACGGACCTGGTTGGCGTGTTTTTCTGTGCCATAAGTGGTAGGGATTTCTGTGTGCCGCGAAAAGGTCCTCAGGTCATCATCATCATCATCAGCCTGACTATACCGACTGCAGGGCGAAGGCCTCTCCCATATTTCTCCACTTAACCCGGTTCTGTGCTAGCTGCATCCACTTTACCCCTGCGAACTTCTTAACCTCATCCGCCCACCTAACTTTCTGCCGCCCCCTGCTACGCTTTCCTTCCCTTGGAATCCAGTTTGTTACCCTAAGCGACCATCGGTTATCCTCTCTTCGCACTACATGTCCTGCCCATGCCCATTTCTTCTTAATTTCCACTAGAATGTCATTAACTTGAGTTATTTCTCTGACCCACTCTGCACGCTTCCTATCTCTTAATGTTACCACTAACATTTTTCGTTCCATAGCCCTCTGAGTTGTCCTGAACTTAAGTAGAACCCTCTCGGTTAGCCTCCACGTTCCAGCCGCGAAAAGGTATCGGATAGCAATTGATATGTTCGTGAATAACTAAGGAAGATTTTTTTTTCCCCTCATTACTAAGTGGTTCACTGTTTGCATTTTTTGCTGTTTTTGGAGACAGTTATTCGTCGACCATCAGAACTCGAAGGCCGACATCGCATATTCGGAAGCCAAAAAAAAAAAAAAAAGCTAGACTGCTCAATCGTGTTTGGAATCAACCTCGAAAACGAAATTGAGGCAGCTGGTGGTAAACAGAAAAGAAGAGAAAAGAAAAATCAAGCGCCTTACATCTTCCAGCTCTCTTTGCTGGCGAAAGGTAGCTCTGAACATCTCCGTCGAGGCTCAGCTCGGAGCTAAGTACTAAGTGCAGGGTTACGTTGGTTCTTCGAAGGTCATGTTCCGGGCTCTAGCTTCCGAATGCTGTCGAATGCCCCAGCGCTAGGGATTTATTACACTTCGATCGCCAACCAGACAGTAATTTAGGCATTTAGTTGCAAGCGTTTGTACAAATGTAAATTAAAGTTAGCGGGTTATATTGGCCAATAATGCGGGAACTACGGAAGTATATAAAAAGAAAGAGGGAAACATGCTTGGGTTGTCTCGATGGAGCACGGTGGAGCACGCCAGTGATTCTATCAGCATACCCCTCTTTTGCTTAGTCACTCCCTCGTGACGGTAGATTGGTTCCATAGGTCGGATTCAATGCAGACCCGCGGCGTGTCGGCAATTAAACCTGACTACGTGCACACCACCCGTGGTGCGGCTTCCGGACGCCGTAGGGGAGCCCGCTGCTGGGAACGAACCGGAGAAAGGAGAGGGGGGAGGGGTAGTTAGTATGTGCTATCCGGAAGCGAGTTTCTCTCTCTCTCTCTCTGTTGAGTTCTCCCCTCCAAAAGTCGTTTCCCGCCAAAAACGACGCGGCCAAGACGACGCCTCCTTTTGGGTCGCTGTCGAGGGAAGGAGAGCTTTTCTTCGACAACCGGAGTGCGTTTTTGTCCGCCCCGCTTCTTTTTTTTTTTTTTTTTTTTCTGACAGACACTTGCCGATTGCCCCATGCCCGTTTCTCCGCTCCGTTCCAGCCCACTGCAGTGGTGCTCCGAAGAAATTGAGCCCTCCGGCCTCCGCAAACGGAGAAAAATTCGTCTTGATCTGACTACGGCATTCAGGTAGACGACATGGCGTCCATTGCGTAGCAATAGGTGGTTTCTAGAAATTCAGTTGGGTGGATGAGAGTACGACGTAAGAAGGACAAGGTCGCTGTTGCTGAGAAGTGGAGTAATGAAATATATAAAAAAAAATAAAAAAAGCAAAAAAAAAAGCCGACCCTAGATATGTATAGAAAATGGAAAACTCCGATTAAGAAGGAAAACCATGACAATTCAAGAGGCAGCGGCCTACTTTTTGAAGCTAGATAGGATGTCCTAGACCAGAACATCAAGAAGATGAAACTTGTGCTATGTGCTGTGGTAGGTGGCCCCGAAACAATTGAACATCATATACTGGAGTGTGACAGTATTCATCCAGATGTCGATACGGACATAGTCACTCTATAGCCCAAGCACTGGGGTTTAGAGAGGTAACAAAGGAAGCGTGAACGAACCGGCGGTACAGGTAAGCAAGAGACGTTTGGAAGGTTGGTGGATAAATAGCAAGGAGGGGACGCATGGAAGCTAAATCGACATAAACACGGGTATTTAAAGATAACCCGGGACTAAATGAAAACTCGTTAAGTTGACGGATTATCTAAGTGAAAAAAAATACATAAAAAGAAAGGTTGAGCATGGTGATGACTATGTTAGGAGTATGTATGTATGTATGTATGTATGTATGTATGTACATACATACATACATACATACATACATACATACATACATACATACATACATACATACATACATACATACATACATACATACATACATACATACATACATACATACATACATACATGCATGCAGAATTTCTGGCTGTCCCAACTGCATGTGATGCGCAAACACTACGTCTTTAATCCCTAAGTCAGTTTCTTCACAAGACTTGTTCTCTGCGTGAATCTGCTCTTCTTTTACTTTCTTCGCCTGGCTCGAGCTTTGTTTTGGGCAGACACTTGCCTATGACTCCATGCCCCTTACATCGATCCGTTCTAGCCCACAACGGCAGAGCCCCTACGTACACGGCCGCAGCAGCCGCATTTCGATAGAGGTATAACGCAAGAAATTCGGTGTAAGCTCGGCGTTAGGGCATGACACAACAGCGTTGATTCTTCCCTTCAGAGGCCTGCGCTCCCTTTCGCATATCAATATCACTTCGCAGACAGAGTTTTTTTTTTTTTTTTTTGTCTTCATGCTATGTATTTATCGCAATACACACAATTAAGGCCTAAATTCAACCGAGTCAAACGAGTGTTCCGCGATGGCCTGGAGGTAGCGCTTTCTGACTCGTGACCCAATAGTCAATTCCCTCCTAATTACCCCAGTTGCGTTCTTACATGCATCGTAATGACGTTTGAGTGATTTTAATCACAATATACCTGATCTTTAATCACTTTCAATTCTTTGTGACGTCAGGTACCCTCTCGACAATTTCCAATTTTCTCTACAGGCCAACAACTACGCGTCACCGGCTCCCCCCTGAACAGTTAGAAGTCAGGACAGTCAACGCTGGCGTGCCTCCTCTTCTTTCCCTCCCAGCTTCCCTCAGGGCACGGTTGAGGTGCCCATCAAGAAGTGAGGCAGCTTCACTTCCTCATGACCACATATATTTTTGCTGTGTCGCGAGGTAAGCCATGCATCTGTGTCGACTGCAGCCGGGATATAACCCCGTGCGCAGCATGTTAACAAAAGTGGCGGGCACTTTTGCAACAAGGTGGAAAACTCTTTACCCAGATCTCTTTCTCCCCTGTTTTGTTACCCAGGACATTTACGTATGCCGTCGATGCAATCTTGTTATATCCAGCTATATATGCTATCTAGCTATCTGTGTTGTAAGGTACGCATAACGCAGGGGTGGCCAACCTAATGCTCCGCAAGGGTCCAAGTGCGGCTCGTGTGGCATATCCATCGTTACCGCGTCCCCACCTCCACACAACCCTTTTGACTGGACCCATCGCCTCGTTTATTGTCAAGGGAGAACGAGGAACTTGGCACTGACGCCAGAAAGGACACGTATTTTGTAGCCGCCGCTGCCAGGATTCGATCCTACGATCGAGGTTGCCCCTTTCAGGTATCCCTAGAAAAGACAAATGGGGCAGCTACATTCCATAACTATTCTTTTCCCATGTTCATTACTTCCGCCCCTTTCGACGCTGGCAGGGTCCGGCTTCGGGGCTCGACCGACTGCGCCTCACATGAACGTCCTCGGCAGGGTCCCTGTTTGCTTTATTCACACGCGCTCTCTTCCCAACCCTAAATCGCCACCGATCAAAGCGACTACGGCGACGTCGTGATGACATCGCGCCGTGCGAGGCGGGAAGCCGCTCGGCGTGACGCGTACCCAGAGCCCTCTCTGCTGGCCGTGCTGCAGCTACAGCCGCGGTGGGCAGCCGCGCTGGCCGGCGGAAGTCCGAATTCGTTGAACCGCCATTTTCTCTCCCCACCCCCTTCTCACAACGTACGTTCCCGCGCAGTTTCGCGTGCTCTCCCGACCACTCGGCTTGGCGTCTCTTGCGTGCACTGCGGCGTGATTGGAGTGGTCTTGGGTCAAGCTTCTTCACGGCGAGCTTTGCTTCGGAGACGCCCGGCCCGGTTCCGTCTCGCCCAGGGGCACGGGTCGCCGCTTTCGCTTCGCTGCAGGCAACAGACAAGCTTCCAAGACGGCCTACCCTAAACGCACCCGTCTGACCGCTCGCTCTCTTCTCGCGTTCGTTTTCTTCTTTCGCTCGCATCTTTGCCGAGGTTCTCGCTTCGCCCGGTCGGGCAGCCCTCCTCTCCCGCTCGGTGGAGTGAACGCACGGTAATTGTGCCGGCGGGTCCGCGCGCAGACTCGCGAAGAACAATCGCAGCCGCGCTGCGGACGCGCGTACGTGGACTTGCTGAGGGCTGGCGGAGCTGCAGGTGAAAGAGGGGAATAGACAGTGGACGCTGTGACGTCACGCGGTTCGTTCCCGCGTTCATTGCTCTGCACCCTCCTTCAATCGAGATGCCGTATCGCGCTTCTCATCCAGCGTCCATTTCGGTGAACCTTTTTGGTGTTTTGTCTGTTGCGCTCGTGACTTCGTCCGCGGCGTTCCCGCGCCCTTTCTTTGTCCTCTTCTGGAGGTTTCTGTCCTTTTTTGAGTGCTCCTTTAGTTTTTCTTCCTTCTCTCCGCACCGTCTTTGCATTGCTTCGCCGAGTGAGGCGGGTTTTCCCCGTTCGTAGCTGGCCATGGCATCCCAGCCCCCACCCGTCGCCATATTTCGCGGCTGCCTGGGCAGGTACTTTTGCAGCGCTGCTGGGGCAGCCCTCTTCTTCGAGCGCGTAAGGGGGAAAGAGCCTAATTGACTTCCTCGGAGCATCGTTGCGGGTATCAAACGTGTGATTTACGTGCGTTCTGACCTATCCGAACTCCGCGCAGGATGTCGAAGTTTCTGAATCTTCAGTGGCTGGTTCAATAGGTCGCCTTTTGATGGAGGCCAAATCAAACAAAGAGAATAAATTCACTCTAGCGCTTAGATGTTAGTGCATTTCAAATTAACCCACGCCCTTAATTAATCGGAACCCACATCATTCGGCGCGCGAAAAATTCGTTACTTTATTCTTTTTGAGTAAGGCATGCAATTAGTCTAGTCGGTTCATTCAGATTCAAAACTGCGCACAGAAGACGGAATGAATAAAGAGACGAAAACACACTCTGGTGTGTGTGTGTGTGTGTGTGTGTGTGTGTGTGTGTGTGTGTGTGTGTGTGTGTGTGTGTGTGTGTGTGTGTGTGTGTGTGTGTGTGTGTGTGTGTGTGTGTGTGTGTGTGTGTGTGTGTGTGTGTGTTCGTACCGTCTTTTTCGCACAGTTTTCAATCTTCTAAAATTAACCTTTTCGTCGCGTGATAGTGTACCTTCTTGTCACGCATGAGGGTGCCCTGCATGTCATGCATTCGCCTTGTAAAATAAATACATGACTGGAAAGAACGCTGAAGTGGGAGAGAGGACAGAAACAGCGGAGTCCCGTGGGACACCACTCGACTGGGCCAGCAACGGTGTCCAGCTGAGCTGGCCATTGGTGATGTGTTCGTCTTTTTGGCGGACCAGACCACGTAGTCGAGATTGCTCGGCGCCGCTACAACACAGCGATGCAAATGAGGAGACTTCCAGGTATCGGCGCAAACGACCGATGCAATCCTAAGTGGGAGAATCATCGCCTTTTACACAGGTTCCGCGATAGGAGCTAATCCCATCAGCTAGAGAAGGCTAGTGAGATCGACTGAAACAGCGGAAGCATTTCAACGGAGCTGTTATCAAATAAAGGAATGTACAGCCTCCGTAAAGGGGTTTGCTTTAGAGTCCTGCGACCATGATCGCTCCAAAACGGTAGGGCCTCGTGTTCTCAATCCTACCAAGCTTTGCCCTGTCAGGTGTGCAAGAGGATCAATCTTTAAAAACAGCTTAGAAGTGAATCCCTTGGGCGAGGGCTGTACAATGTCGACATGCTGGTGCAAGAGCCTGCAGTCTTGCAAGAGATGCATGCCATATTCTGACGGCATGTTGTTGACTTTTACTTGGTTTGGTGTCTGGTTTTCTTTTAGTTTGAAGCTACTATTTGCTCTGGTGCAGGATCAAAAATAAAGGCAAATACTGTGGAATGTTTTTAGTTGCAGCAGTGTCCGCGCACATTTCAGCTACTTCGCTACTTCATCTGTACTTACATCCGTTAACGGCGGGGGGGGGGGGGGGGGGGGGGGGAGGGGCAATTGTTAGGGCGCTTTCATTCAATCTTTTTAGGGAGCCCATCCTATACCTAGAGTGAGCCGACGTTCAGCCACTTCTGGTCCTTCTTTCCGCGTTACTTGAGCCCTTTATTGTGCCGTGCTTCCTAAAAAGCCACATTTTCTATTAATAAGCATTGTCTCATCGCCAGCCGTACACATCCTTCCGCGTTTTGTCGAGAATATCCTATTAGTAAATTTGAAGGAGCCCGAGAAGATTAACACTAATCGCAGCCCTCGACTGCAGCACCTCTCTCTACCTTCTTTCATTCCCCCTTGATCACGGCGCGGTTGAACTGTCCATCGATAGGTGACAGCTACTGCAGTCTTTCCGCAAAACCAAATTATTTCCCGATTAATGTTAGCTCCTAGCGCGAAAACTCTGTTCAGGCGTACGAGGCCTTCTGAAGGCCATTATTATGAAAGTGGTTGTATTATAAGCACCGTCTGAATGGTAAAATGTGCATGCGGTGTTATGTCCCAAAGCGACGTGTAGGTGACTGCAAATATAAGATAAAATCGCGGGAGCCTCAACATGCGCCGACATCGCCCAGTACGTGGGCGCTGTTATAAATCGGCCTCCGTCTTAGCATTCGGAATTAAGAGCAGAGGTTTGGGCAAGTTGGTTGAGATTCTTAGCTCTAGTTTAAAACGTCAAAGTAGACGTGGGCGACAGAAAGGACGACACGGGTAACCTCACGATCCTTTCACCCTTTAACCAGCCAACATTCGGAGAGACTCGGAGGTACCGCTGAGTGTCTGAGCGTCATCTGTTCACCGATGTAATAAAAAAAATTGCTTCTGGACGAAGGAATTCGCACTCATCCGCCTCATCCTTGTCCGTCGTCTGCTAGCGCTCTTCCTCTGTCAATGATTAAGCAACTTACCAGCAACATAGCTTGTTCACATTCACGCTTTTATTGATGGTGATTAATGATGTACGTTGTCAGGGCACAATGACGCACAAACCTTGTCACTGGTAAACAGAGCATATTAAAACGTCATCAACAGCTGACTGCACCGTGATTCCGGAAGTATGGCGCCACGAGGTGCTGTTTATTTCGCCATCATGACGCGAGCATGAAAATGATTACGTGCTTATCCGTATAAGTAAGCATATATACTTCATTTGGTTTTTCGCATAGAATAGCGGAATCCAAGATAAGGCTAGCGTAGACAGCTGATATCGCGACACCCTTCGCGACATCAGTGTGTATTTTAACCGGAAGGATGCAGATTCCACGGTGAACTGGTACAGTCTCGACTGGTTAGTCGGTCTGTGGGAGTGAGCGTTTCGCTGATCAATACGTGCTTAGCTGATCGTTTCGGAGCAGCTCTCTTTGCGAGGCAGAGCCCTGTGCACTTATGTATTTTCTCTTTGCTTTGGCGCCCCCTCCTCCCACACACACACACACACAGTGAAACTGTCCATACATGATTCCCTTAATTGCTTATGTTTTCCATGTGGACTATATCGACATCATGTGGAACGTATCGATTGGATATGGACTATGTATGGACTACGCATACGAAAACACACGCACTCCATATGATAGAAATTATATGGAGACTTGGAAAGGATATCGAAACCATGTGGAGAAGACATGGAACACATCTAACTTTCCACTTATTTTTCGTCTCACACGGTCTCCACATTTCCCTAATTCTGCACGATCAGCAGGGCTGACAGGGTGGCTACGCTTTTAGCCCTAACTACGTCGTAGGCCTTCTGAAGTAACCCGCCAGAAGTCGCAATAGTAGCAAGTGACTGTGACGTCCCCCGAGAGGACGTTTGTTATACTTCCTTTGCTGTCTTCATGGCTGCTTGGTGCGTCCTACCACAATAAAATGAATAATTAAAATCAGCTCAGGGGTGTCGGTAATTAAAAAGTAAATACCCGAAAAGCAAAATAAAGGGGTGCACAGTATAAATTTCATTTTAGCGCTAGAAAACATTAAGTAAAAGTTCGGTAACTTGAAATGAACAGGCCACTTTAATGAGGCGAAATATCTTTCAGATGTTCGAGTTGTCTCCAAAGCCACTGATTTCGCAACACTGAATACTCGACGTTGTCGTGACGCTGGGGCTATGGCGACCCGGCCTTCACTTGGTAGCGTGCAGAGACTCCGGGTTGAAGAAGGACTGAATCTTCGAAGTTGGTAAAATATGTACAAGCAGGTTTACTGGCACTTTGAGAAAACGTATTTACAAGAATATTTACATGAAGAAGAAGGGTACATCAGCAAAATGACAAGCGTTAAGAGTTCATAGCGAGAAGCGACTGGATGAGCCGTTTACCCAGGGCCCAGAGCGACATTTCGTGCTCTGCAGCGTCCTTAAAAACCCCCTATGTCCAGCCCCTCTCTGAAGATGCTGACCAACCAAATCCAGGGCACGCCCCTCAGGTATCGGCATCCAATCGAACACATCACTGCACTGATGGTCTGAAGCACTGACTGGTCCGGCATTCATTCGTTGGGCGTGATCACTTGTTGGCGGGAAAGCTTGGGAACGGCGAGGAGAGGAGGTACATTTCTATTCTTCAGCAAAGAAACCACAGGCTGGTTCTGGGGGTTTTACTTCTCAGAAACCCGAGTGCACGTGGCGCCGCATAGGGCTCCCAACATGGTCCCTTTTCGACAATTGCAAATCTTTCCTGCATTCCCGGGAAATCACTTAATGGCCGTATGAGTCATGCTCTTCTCTTGTCCTGCACGTCAGCGGACATGTCACTCTGTCGTCTCCTTTGGATAGGAGGCATTCATCACTGGAGGATAGCACTTCTCGACTGGAAGGGTGAACAAAAGAAAGCACTTCCTGCTATTTCCCGCAGGGGGACGTTTCTTTGTGTTTTTCCAGACGTTCTCTTGACAGGGCCAATTTGGCATTTGCAGGTTGTCCACAAAGCAAAACATGCTTACAAAACAGGATTCCTGGAAACAGGCTCACTTAGAGCCAATGGACCATCACCACATATTCACAAAACTTTTCCATGCCCACAGGCGAACAATAGAGCGCGCAAATGCGGATGCTTGGTCGTAACAGCCTCCTCCCCCGCCAGAAGAGACTCGGAGGGCAGCAGCCGCAGCTGCTGCATGAAGAGACGACTTAATGGCCTGCACGTGAACGCTTGAAGCTCGCTGTTGCTTGTCGCGTTGTCTTGATTGTTGTAGGCCAAATTGCTTGAGCTATCTGAAACTCAACCACATGTCGAAGCAAGCACTCGGCTCCCGTCTGAAGAGACCAGGTCAAAAGAAAACTGCCATTGTTGTTCGAGAAAAGCCCACTCTCAAGACGTTCAGGACCCACGTATGCCTCGAAAACCAAACGTGCTGCTTTACATAGTCATCTATATTCAAGCGCACGAAAAAAAAAAAAAACCTGATTATCAATTTGGATACATGGTGAGGAACATCTCGGACCGCTTAGAAAGAGCGGCTAAGCGCGTCCGCATTCCCATTTAACTTCCCCTTTTTGTATCTTATTTCAAAATTGTACTGCTGTAAAATCAAGCTCCACCTAAGAAGGCGACTGTTCTTCGATGTCGCAGTTTGCAGCCAAGCCAGGGGACAATGGTCCGTCTCTACGGTGAATTTGGCCCCTCCAAGATAGCACTGCAATTTTTGAATGGCCCATACAATGCAAGCGCATTCCTTCTCTGACGCGCAATAAGCCCTCTCTCTAGAACTCAGTTTTCTGCTCAAGTAGAGCACGGGGTGCTCATTACCGTCGTCATCTCTCTGGCAGAGAACAGCACCTAACCCTCGATCACTGGCATCACACTGGACCGTGAATTCTCGGCCATAGTCTGGAGCTCGCAATACCGGACGGCTAATCAGCACAGCCTTCAGGTTTACGAAGGAGGCTTCCTTTTGTTCGTCCCAGACTACATTTGTCGGTTCTGTCTTGCGGAGAGCGTCGGTCAGAGGGCTAGCCAAAGCTGAATAGTTAGGGATGTAGTGATTGTAGTACCCAGTCAGACCCAGGAATGCTCGAATTTCCGTCTTCGTGCTCGGCCGCGGGTAGTCTGCTACCGCAGAAATCTTAATCTCGCTGGGTTTCCTGAAACCTTGACCTACATTGTGACCCAAGTAGTCCACGGTCGCCCTTGCCAGGCAACATTTCTCGGCCTTTACGGTTAGTCCAGCTTGACGCAAAAGGCTCAGTACAGCTCTTAGATGTACCATATGGTCCGCCCATGAGTCGGAAAAAACCGCAATGTCGTCTAAATAAGGCACCGCGAATGTTTCACACCCCTTTAAAACCCTATCCATGAGTCGGGAAAAACAAAATGGAGCATTTTTGAGCCCGAAACTCATCATTGTTGGCTGGTAGCTGCCCGTCGGAGTGACGAAAGCCGCGTATCTGCTGGCGCGTTCAGTGAGCGGTACTTGCCAGTATCCTCGAGTAAGGTCCAGCGTAGTCACATATGCCGCTCTACTGACCTGTTCTACTCTCTCCTCAATATTCGGAATAGGATACACTTGATCCCTGGTGAGAGAATTTAGCTTTCGGTAGTCTACCACAGGCCTAGGGTCTTTACCTGGAGCTTCTACTAAGATCATAGGCGAAGCATAATCGCTTCCCGAGGGTTTTATTACTCCCAATTCCAGCATGCGAGTTACTTCCCTATCCAGAATTTCTCTTTGCCTTGGAGAGAATCGGTAGCACCTTGATCGCACTGGCACGTCTGAAGTCAGCTCAATATCGTGCTCAGTCAAATCAGTTCTGCCTGGCCTGTCCACGAAGCAGGCCTCAAACTCTGTTATTATCTCGCCCAGATCGGACAGCTGGGATTTCTTTAGTTCTCCTCTCTGCTCCGTCTTTTTGAGAAGCTCCTGAGCGTTGCTTCCTTTTCCGCTGAGGCAAATCAAGTTGTCCCCCATCTCCTCGGGAAGGTTTAACGTTAGATTTACCACGGCTTCCCTCTGCACATAAGGCTTCATAAGATTGCAATGATAAATGCGCACTTCTTTACGCCTACCGGGAATTTTCACTGCGTAGTTAGTGTTAGAAAGCTTTGCAACGACTTCAGCCGGTCCTTCCCACTGTACTTCGAGCTTATTCTGCCTGGAACTTCTCAGCAACATCACCTGGTCCCCGATACAAAACGTCCTTTGACGGGCTGACTTATCATAGTACACCTTGGAACGAGCCTGGGCTGACTTCATGCTGGCCTCAACGAGTTCCTTAGTGTTATGTAAGCGATTCAAGAGGTTCAGAATGAATTCTACTACTGTTGGGTCTTCTCCGCGCCCCTCCCAGGCTTCGCGCACCATTCGCAAAGGTGAGCGCAGTGACCTTCCGTACACCAACTCGGCTGGGCTAAATCCAGTGGATTCGTGCGGCACTGACCGCAAAGCGAAAAGCGCTGCAGGCAGGCAGGTATCCCATTCGCGCTTGTTTTCATAGCACAGTCCCCTCAGGACTCGTTTGAGAACAGAGTGCCATCTTTCTACGCTGTTGCTCTGCGGATGATGGATCGAGCTATGCACTACCTTAATGCCGCATCGCTCGAGAAATGAGGTGGTGAGGACACTCGTGAAAACGCTACCCTGATCACTTTGTACCTCGGAAGGGAATCCAACTCGTGCAAACACTGACAGCAGCGAATCCACTACACTCTCGGACGTCACCTCGCGCAGCGGAACAGCCTCTGGAAACTTTGTGGCTGGGCATAACATAGTGAGGATATAACGGTACCCTGACTCGGTCACAGGAAGTGGCCCAACTATATCTATTACTAACCGGTGAAACGGCTCGGTAATGATTGGTACTAACACCATCGGAGCTTTCCACTTATCTTGCGCCTTTCCAACCCGCTGGCACGTGTCGCATGACCGTACAAAATTTTCCGTGTCCTTAAAACATCCAGGCCAATAGTATTCTTGCAACAGCCTCTGCTTTGTTTTCTTTATTCCAAGGTGACATGACCACGAGCTGCCATGGGAAAGTCGCAGTAAGTCTCCGCGGTACTTTTGGGGAACGACTAATTGGTCCCGCTCTACTCCGCGCTTATCCTTGAATAAGCGATACAGCACTCCCTTTCTCATCTCGAAAGAAATATTGTTTGCTGTCTTAGTGGCGCGGTGGCGCTCCCTTATCTCCTGTATATTGGGATCATTGGCTTGCTCTATAGCTAAGTCCTCTCGGGTTCCACTTAAAAGTCTCGTGAGATTACTAGACACTGGCGGCAAGAGGTTACTCTCAAGAACGTCCTCATTCCGCGTCTCATCAAGCTCACTTTCAAGTTGACTTATCTGAGATGCCTCGCTCTCAAAGTTTTCTGACCTGCTATCTTCCGCATTTACCATTGTTTTAACTGCCGTTTCCTCCGCTGTGGATTTTTCTGGAATGAGCAGTGTAGCTAGTTCTCGCGCCTTTGAACGTGTTAAGGCTTGCACAACTCTGTCTCCGAAAAGGATGCCCCTCTTTCGCAGCAGCATGTCCGATTTGTTGGAGAACAAATACGGATAGCACTTAGGAAGCTTTCCTGAAACGGCAGCCTCGGTTGTTAATTCGCCGAAAGGGCCCTCGATGACCACGTTCGCGATCGGCAAGCACACACTCTGTTCCTCAACTACCTGTCGGATCCATGCACACTGTCCTGTATAGTCGGAAGGCGATACATACGCCGGATGGACAACATCCATCGTTGCGGCCGAATCGCGCAGTACCTTGCAAGGCTTCCCGTTGACTACTAGGTCATGCAGGTAGGGTTCTAAAAGCTGCATATTTTCATCGCAGTCCCTGACATACGAGAAAGCAATCTTTTCTTTCCGGCAGTTGACGGCAATGTGACCCTGCTCATTACACCTAAAGCATGTGAGCGGCTTCCTAGCCTCAAGCTTATTCTTTGTGTTCTGCACGTTGGTCACTTCCCACTTTTCTCACTGCCGTCCTTTCTAGGGAATTTGCCTGAAGAAACCTTCATTTCTTCGTTTCCAACTCTAGCAAAGTGCCTTTCCTGACGGTTTTTCATACTGAACTTGGGATTGCGGGGCCTATCCACTGCTGGGTTGCTGAATTGTCGGCGCGAAGCATACTCCTCAATAAGTTCGGCAGCTTCAGTTGC